>NC_081405.1:535759177-535849177 GCF_030272615.1 Cryptomeria japonica | reverse complement strand
TCTTGTCTCTCGCTTTGATAATTCCAATGAGTGGATTATTGACAGTGGCTGTTCTCACCATATGACTGGTAATCGAAGCAAGTTTCTATCCTTGGAAGAGTATGATGGTGGTGTGGTTCGCTTTGGTAATGATGCACCATGTATAGTCAAAGGCAGAGGGTCCATCTCTTTGAATTGAAAGAGTAGTGCTGAAAATGTGTATTGGGTTGATGGTCTTAGACACAACCTTCTGAACATTTCCCAACTGAATGATAGTGGTCTCACTCTGGAGTTCAAAAATGGAGTGTGCAAAATCAAAGGAAAGAATGGTGAAGTGGTGGCCACTGGCATGCAGACCAAAGGTAACCTATTTCAGTTGAATGCAAATATCAGTACATGTCTCATGGCCAAGTTCGATGACAGCTAGATATGGCATAGGAGACTCTGCCATGTAAACTTTGATAACATTATGAAGGCCAGTCAGATCAAGGTAGTTAGAGGGTTGCCGGTGTTGAGAAAATAAAAAAATACCTTGTGCAGAGAGTGTCAACTGGGGAAAATGTCTTCCTCAACTTTTAAAGGTAAATCTTTTTTAGCAGACAATTTACTTGATCTTGTGCATACTGATTTGTGCGGTCCTATGAAAACTAGGAGTGTACAGGGTGATAGGTACTTCATGATTCTCATTGATGACTACTCAAGGATGATGTGGGTTACATTCTTGAAAGATAAGTCTGAAGCTTTTGGAAAGTTCAAAGCTTTCAGAGCATTAGTGGAGAAGGAAAGCGGTAAAAGGATCAAGTGCCTAAGAATTGATCAAGAAGGGGAATTCACTTCCAATGAATTCAACAAGTACTATGAGGAACATGGCATCAAGAGGAAGCTGTCTGCCCCCCAGACTCCACAACATAATGGCTTAGTAGAGAGAAACAATTGGACTGTGGTTGAAGCAGCTAGAACTATGCTAATCCAAGGAAAAGTCACTCACACCTTTTGGAGAGAAGCGGTGAGCACTGCTGTATACACAATGAACCGGGTACTAATCAAGAAAGGAAAAGACAAGATTCCTTATGAGTATTGGACCGGTAAGACACCTGTGGTAAGCTACTTTAGAATGTTTGGTAGCAAATGTTATATCAAGAGGAGTGAACATCAGAGCAAGTTTGATGCAAAATGTGATGAAGGAATATTCCTAGGATATTCCACCAAGAGCAAAGCTCTCAAATGTTTCAATAGTAGGAATTAGAGAATTGTGGAAAGCATCAATGTTAGAGTTGATGAAAACTCTAGAAAACCTAAGGAAATCGACAGTAAGAAAGTAAGAGATGAATCGGTGGTAACCTTTTGGGAACCGGTTGCTAATCAGCCAAGTACCAGTAACAGTGTTCCTTCACCAGTGAATGTTGATGCTGATGAAGATGAGGATGAAGAAGAAAAGCATGAGGAATAAGTCAAGACCATTCCTCGGTATGTCAAGCTGAATCATGATCCTAAGAAGATCATAGGAGATAAGGATGCAGGAATCCTTACAAGAAGAAAGGTCAGAGAAAATTCTTGTATGCTCTCTAAATTTGAGCCTAAATCATTCAAAGAGGCACATAAAGATGAGGACTGGATCAAGGCAATGGAGGAGGAACTTGACCAGATAGAGAAGAATGGTACATGGTCTTTGGTACCCAGATCGGAGCATAAAAATGTCATTGGAACCAAATGGGTTTTTAGAAACAAGCTAAATGAGGATGGCACAGTGGTAAGGAACAAATTTAGACTAGTATGTAAAGGATATGCTCAAGAAGAAGAAGACTATGGAGAAACCTTTGCCCCAGTAGCCAGATTGGAAGGAGTTCATATGCTTCTTGCATATGCAACTTTTAAAGGATTCAAGGTATACCAAATGGATGTAAAATCTACATTCCTAAATGGAATACTTGAAGAGGAGGTGTATATAGAGCAACTAGATTGGTTTTCCCTATCAGAAGATAATGACATGGTGTGTAGGCTACATAAAGCCTTGTATGGACTAAAGCAGGCACCTAGAGCATGGTATGAATGATTGCACTCCCATCTTGTGAAGATTGGATTTGAAAGAACAAGTGAAGATAGCAATATCTACTTGACAGCAGAAGGAGATCAAATTATGATCTGTGAATTATTTGTTGATGACATAATCTTTGGTGGAGATGACAAGATGAGTCATGAGTTTGTAGATGAGATGAAAAAGGAATTTGAAATGTCACTCATAGGGGAGATTAAGTTCTTCATTGGACTACAGATTCAGCAAATGAAAAATGGAATCTTTATTACTCAGTCCAAGTATGTCTCAGAGGTGTTGAAGACCTTTGGCATGGAAGATAGCAAACTGGTTGGTACACTGATGGTGACCGATTGTAAACTAGCCAAAGAGGATGACTCGGCATTGGTTGATGAGAAGGAATACCAATCAATGATTGGTAAGTTGCATTATGTACTGCATAGTAGACCAGATATTGCACATGTAGTTGGCATCACTGCAAGGTTTTAGAAAAGTCCAAGAGAATCCCACTTGGTTGTAGTCAAGCGGATTCTTAGGTATCTGAAGGGAACTATTGATTATGGATTGTGGTATCCATATGGCAAGGACTTCAACTTGAAAGTATTCATAGATGCTGATTGGGCAGGTAATGTGGATGACTGGAAGATCACAACTGGTGGTGCATTCTTTCTTGGTGGTAGACTGGTCTCATGGATGAGCAAGAAGCAGAGTTGTATCTCTTAGTCTACAGCAGAAGCAGAGTATGTTGCAACTTTCATGAACTGCACTCAGATAATTTGGATGAAGCATGTTTTAAATGGCTTCAAAGTTCCTGTATCTGAACTGATAAGTATATTTTGTGACAATACTAGTGCAATTAACATCTCCAAGAATCTGGTTTTACATTCCAGAACTAAGCATTTTGAGCTTAAGTATCATTTCTTGAGGGAAAAGGTTCAGAACAAAGAAATTGCACTGGAACATGTTTCCAGTAAGGAGAAGTTAGCAGATATATTCACCAAGCCTCTCCCAAAGGCTACATTTCTGTACTTAAGAGGTGAGTTAGGGGTGTTGCCCCTTCAGGAGGTAAACTAAAGGTATATACTCCACATCAGTCAAGTATTGCATAGTCAAAATTCTCTTCAAGATTGATGCATTGACGGATACTACTCCTCAGGGGGAGTAGCATAATGGAATAGGAAAAGCTTGTGCCTCCACTTTGACATTGTTGTCAAAGGAGGAGAAGAAGTGAAGTGGAGAATATATTTGCAAAATTTGGGGGAGAAGATGTGAAGCGGCGAGATATCTTTGTATATTGCCATCAATGCCAAAGGGGGAGATTGTTGGCATTATGCGAACCAGTATGAGGACATGTTACCATTGTATGTTGTCATTGATGTCAATATGATGAAGAAGAGAGAACCGACATGTTACCAAGAACCGGTATATGTGAGAACTGGTATAACATTGTGAACTGGTATGTGTGCCAAAGTGAAGTAGTGTGTCTGTTCAAGGTGAATCGACATGTTGATATGAGAACCGGTACATGGAAGCTTTGTACGACTACCGGTTGGCAGTCTCAGGGTTTCCGGTTGACAATTTCAAGGTTTTCAGTTGATGAGTTTCAAGCCTGTGTAACTCAATCGGTGACTTTGTGTGATGAGTTAGCATTGCAACGAAGAACAAACTATGTTGCCACATAAGCCTTGTGTGCATGAAGGATCTTGCATGAAGGAGATTTCTCTCTTCTACCTTAGGAATGTGCGAAGTCTAGAAGCAGTGCAAACGCGTGATGGGTTATCAGCCGCTAGGAAAGTGGTGGAAAATGAACAATGGTAAATGTCTTGAGATCAGTTCAAGACTATTGCATTTAATGCAATATGTTCAACGGTCAGGATTGAACCATTTGAATCACTTAACCTAACAGGTTTAGGGTTTAGGGTTTATACTACCGACCTATCTGTTTCCTATAAGGTCATTGTTGTGTTTCTTTCTAAAGTTGTTGGTAAAAGTAATGTGTATGTATCCAAGTGAAGAGATATGTGATTCTTGCCAGACCAGAGGAAAGAAGTGATATCTGCAGAGTGTAAGTGCAGAAGTTTAAGAGGAGATAAAACAGATCTACATTGGCATTAAGTGCTATTACCAGATCATTGTAATACCTGTTGATCTCTAACCACTTCAATAGTTGAGAAATCCCTTAATAGGGTAGCTTTAACCGACTTACAGTAAATCCTTTGATAGGGTGACTCAAATCCATTGAGTTCTTGAAATCCTCTAACAAGGTAACCTTTAACAGGGTTTAACCCTTAACTGGGTATTCTAGCCATCCCTTAACTAGGTGATCCCTAATAGGATCGGTTCGTAACAAAACCTATTGTATTAGTCTTTAACCAAACAAGGCTCCTAACAGAGCGGACTTCTAAAGAGTTCACAAAACAACTTGTGGGTATTCATCCCCACCGTGGTTTTTCCTAGTTGGGTTTCCACGTGAAAAATCTGTGTTGTGTAGAAATTTTCATGTGATGGTTTAAGTGATCTGTGTCTGGTAGTAAATCATGCTAAACTAGTTATTGTATTTCTGATGTTTGACTACCTGTTCATGCATAAGGGTGAAATGGAAGTGTAGCTCTAGGACTATATGAAAAGATAAGTGTTAACTGGTTTACGCTTATCTCAACTATTCTGAGTTTAGCCGGTTGTTCTCTATTTGAAACCGGTATTATTGTCTGTTTGTCAAAGCATAGTGTCTGCTGACTAACCAGTTTCAGGAAAGTGATTTTTGCTTGTACTGATTCACCTCCCCTCTCAGTACCAGTTTGGTACTCATCATTCCTCTTTAAGTTATCAATATACATATACATATGCATATACATATACATATACAAATACATATACATATACATATATGTATATACATATGTATATACATATATACATATATATATGTACACACACACACACAGATATATATATGTATGTATGTATATACATCTATATATATGTATATATATAGATGTGTGTGTATATATATATATATGTATGTATACATACAAATATATATATATATATATATATATGTATATATACATACAAATATATATATATATATATATATATATATATATATATATATATATATATATATATATATATATATATATATATATATATATATATATATATCACTAACTCATTTGAGGTCAAAATCCGACGAAATTTTCTGACGAAAGTGATTTAATTTATTGTTTTGTCAGGTGTCTTTCAAATTAATGTGAGATTTTCATTTTTTTAAAAATTGGTTCCCAATGTTCGTTGAAATTTTGACGATAGTCTGACAATACTCCGACGAACGCTTAAAGTCAACCTTAATTTGTGGTCAACCGACGAGTATATAGTTTGATGCCCTAGCCGACTGTTCTAATATGTTTAATTACAAACCTATTTGATTATTCCAATTGACACTTGAGGTTGACATAATATTGCGAGTAATCCAAACAAATGTAATGAGCATACAAAATTTTGTAAGTTTGATCCTTAACAGTAAGTTCACAAACTTGATGGATTGTTGTTACAAAACAAAAGCATAGTGGAAAATGTTGCATTACAAGGTTTAATGTCTCCATTCCTAGAGTTTGATCCATGTGGCTAAAGCCTGAATCCAAAGTTCATAGTCCTTGTCAACTAGGTGCATTGACATCATGAATGGATGTGTAAAGCAACATGTTTGAAGCATGGTTTCATTGTTCCCTACTGTCCTATTGATCAAGAGTATTATTCCTTTGAAGAACATGTTGTTCCTTTGTTCAAGCCTTGTATCCATGAAGTTGGCCTTGTGGGTGGGTTTGCTGATTGGAGCCTTGTTTGAACAATTTATCTAAATATTCAAGCTTGGTAATAAAAATCATGTTAGATAATATTAGTGTAGAACAAAATGAAGAAACACTTGCTAGATTTTGGGCTAGATTGAAAAGAAAGGGTGATGGGAAATGTTATTGTTCTTGCAATAATTGCAAGGGCTTAAAGATGAGAAGGATTTTAATCACAACAACTGAAAAACATTGTAGGCAACATGGTCACGTTGAAGGGGGGCATTATTATCATCCATTGGTAATTTTTTCATTATATATCTTTATATTGATTGAATTTGTAAATGTTTATATTGTTTTAACATTTTTTATATATATAAAAAATCACTTGATCTTGATCATGGTCTATTTGTGTCGATCATTATTATAAAGGTGGGGCGCCCTAGGGCACATGATATGGATTATCATGGCCTAGAGAATATGGATTTGCAAGCGGAGAAACATGGAGGAGTGAATATCAAAGATGAAGTTAATGATCATATGGAAGAAGATGATAATGTGCCAGAAAACACAGTTGAAGATGATGGTACAAATACATTGATCCATGACACATTTAGTGGCATAGCTGATCATGATGATGATCAAGATGAATTTGATGATGTTCATGATTTACCTATACTTGAGAAGGCATACAAGCCCCTTTATGAAGGATCCCGAACAACTCTTCTCTTTGTTGTATTATTGCTGGTGAACTTGAAGGTTATGAATGGTTTATCCAACATAGCAATCTCACAAATTTTAAGGTATGTCATATATGTCATCTTTTTTCATCTATTTTTGTTGTTAGTTCATCACTACTAAATAAATGATGAAATATGTATCATTAATGTTCATTATATTAATAAATTATTTTTTTGTTGTAGATTGATAGGTGAATTTTTGTTACCACCATCAAATATTTTACTTCGCTCATACCGAGATTTATCTGCCATTATGAAAGATATTGGAATGGAGTATCAAGCAATAGATGCATGTCCCAATGATCATATTATATATCATAAACAACATGAATTTACAATAGAATTCTTGAAATGTCATAACAGTAGATATCAAATAGATCAACTAAAAAAAATGGTGCCTCACAAGGTTCTTCGCTATATTCCCATTATTCCATGTATACAATGATTATTTAGGTGCAGAATCTTAGCACAATTTATGGATTACCATGCACATAATAGAAGTGGAGATGACATTCTTTGGATGCCTACAGATGGTTCCACATTTAGCTACATGGAGGAAAAATGACCACACTTTAAAGAAGAATCTCGTAATCTCAGGCTTTCATTGGCAGCAGATGGTGTCAATCCATTTGGAGAGATGTGATATATTTACTCGGCGTGGCCTATTTTTGTTATCAAAAATAAGATTCCTCCATGGATATCAATAAAGAGGGAGAACATAATGTTGGCAATGATTTTTCTAGGTATTTGTTTACATCATTTTTCTTTAACATAATAGCATCTCATTTGTCTAGTTTGTTGCATAATGACTTATATCTTTTTCATTTAATATTCATGTACATTAATTTATATATATTGTAGTAAAATGGTTATAATAATTATGTAATGTTTATGTTCATTCAACTAGGTAAGTACCAAGTTAAAGATATGAATGTATATATCGAGCCTCTTATTGATGAGTTACTAAAGTTATGGAATTACATCACTATGTATGATGTCTCGAGACCAATAGGACAAATACAATTTCAATTCCATGGAATGCTTGTATGGACAATTCATGATGCCCCAGGGCTAACACATTTTTGTGGTATGTTATAACGTTCAACTGCACTTTAATGATATTTAATTTTATGAAGTAGTATCATGCATCTTTTTAAAATAATCTATTTATTATATATAATTATTAAAAGTTGACATATTTAATCCAATTATATATGATCTTACAGGTCTTCAAACAAAGGGAAAATTTGCATGTCCAGTTTGTGGTCCAAAGATGAAATGTCGTTGTTCAACAAGTTTAGGAAAGCAGGTGTTTGATGAGTATCAAACTATTGAAAAACATCTTTACAATGGGAAAGAAGAGACTACATCAAAACTACGAAGAATGACACCTCGCCTATGGAAGTTGGAATATAATATAATTAATTGTTAAGGTTATACATTGGATCAAATTGTTTGTCTATCATATATTATATGTTTGGAATTTATATTTTTATATTGTGCTTTGTTGACTCATGCTATAATTGACAATGATTGTCATTGTTAATTTGTTTAACTTATATGCTTCATGAAGGTCGTCATTGTATTAATGGCTGGCTTCCACAGGGACTAAAAAGTTATCCCAGATAATTTAGTAGGTTGCCCTACTATGAGAAACTACAAATTATGCATTTATTTGATACAATGCATATCGGAAAGAATTTAACAGAAACGTTATGGAAAATGTTGGATGTAAGGCATGAAAAAGAAAAAATCATCAAAATTTGTAGTGACAGTCAAGAAGCCAATCATGCAATGAAAAATGTCATTCAATTAAATAGCAATGGGGACTAAATTAATATAAGCATCCTTCCTTGGTTATTAACAAAGCAACAAAGCAATTCTATAAAAGAAGTCATATGAAAAGTTGTATTTCCCATAAGATTTGTTGCAAACATAAACAATATCATAACAAAGAAAGGTGAATTTGGGTTAGCGATGAAAACACATGATTGGCATACCTTGATTAAGGTAATTATTTTGGTATATTATATATATATATATATATTTGTATATATATATATTTGTATATTGCATGTAATTTTCAGTGTATTATGTTTACTACTTTTGGAAAAATAATGAAAAGATCATTTTATAATTGTTGCAGTACGTTCTGCCTCTATCTCTCCTAGACAACTTCTACAACAATATCAAGAAGGTTATATATGATCTTGGAAAATACATGAGTTAAGTAGCGATATTTGTTCAATTCGTTGTATCCCAAATCAACAGATCCTAGATCCTAGAGAAATAGGCACTAGCTCATAAACATACCTAGGATTGGATTTGGCCAATGAACAAGATTCAGCATAAAAAGTTGCAATCTTATACTCTTTAGGCTCTGCAAGACCTAGGTGGGTATCCCTATTGCAATGTTATACAACATTTTTTCTTTATATGAGCAAACATTGCAATGTACAACAAATGCTTTCAATGAAATATACCAAGGAAAGTATGATAAAGTACAAATTTTGGCTTGAACGTTAGATTGTGTCACTTTGCTTGCATTGAAAGTGGCTCTAATCTATTCTACTCCTAATGCAGAAGAACTGAAAACTTAAATATAAAAGGTAAAATAAGAATGTGAAAATGATCTTGAAGCTTAGAAAAGTGCAACTAGTGCCTGTTCAAGGGAAAACAGAGTCAAATAACAAACTTAATGACAAAAACTATTATATGACCAGCATTAGATTTCAATACTAAACATCTAAGACTTGCTTAACATGTTCAGAATGAGAACGCACCCACTCCTTCCTCACAATTTCTTAGATACATTTTGCATTATTTAAGATAGAATTTAGTTCATTTACTGAAAATGAGACCTATCAAATAACACACATTCTCTATTAGAGAAGACAAACCAAAATATCATTAACTCTTCAACTTATATAATAAAACACCAGAGATTGGAGCAAGAAAATGAATGTATTATATATTTATTTTTAAAAGATGAATGATACACTCATGATAAACTATTTTTCTCATTAAGCTTGCAAAAGACTAATTGTCACTATATTTCTCTACAATTTTCCTAGTACATACTAATCAAAATTTCCAAATCCTTCTTCTTGGCATTGAATTCCCTTTTATAACACAAGGGTGCAAAACAAGCCTTAGGTCGAAGAAGATAGATGTCAAAATCTAACTGCATTACAAATTTGACCTAAAGCCTAGGTCCTTGGTTCTCTGCATGGAATCTTCCTTCATGCATTTAATGAAGGTGGCTGGGAAGGCATCATCCTGTGAGCTTGGGCTATGGACCTGCAAAAGGTGTCCTCACATTTGTACTTCATATATGCTCCTATCAGGGTCAAAAGTGCAATCTGGCATTTAATGGAAGGCTTCTTGGAGACTAGTCCTTGCTAGTTGGGCATTCTAATCATTCTCCCAAAATAGACAACTTGTACAAAACTTTTAGGAGTGACAAAATGGAGTGATTGAGAATAGTCTTTGTCTTCAGGATGCCCTTCTTCCAAAGAATAGTACTTTCTGTGTAACACTTCTATTTTATCAACTGGCCAAGAAAAAGCCCTTAAGCCTTGTAGCTTACTCATTGCTTCTTTTGTCTTGTGGGTTGGCACAGTTGCAGCTCCCAAAGTAAACCTGTGATACATTAAAGGCACCTCCATAATGTTACCAATAATATCATAATATGTATCACCTTGGGTTAGATCACTAGCCAAAGAAGTCAAAACTACATCTATGGCATCTTGGAAGCCTTACTTCCACTCTTCTAGGCTTTTGATTTGTCCTTCACCTGTCAAAATTGTGGGGATATCCCACTTTTTCAGCCCTCGAAAAGAATTAATCATCCCCATCAATGTTTTCTTCTCATCCTCTATGTTGGACAATTCCTTAATCAACAAATTATAATTCTTCCATGTTATCCCCACAATTTGGGGTGGAGAGTCTACATTCTTGAGTGCCAACATGACTTCCTTTAAAATTTGACTTTGGAAGCCAAGTAGTCCTGATGGGTTGAAAGAATGAAAGAATTTCAGCTAGCTGACTAAGAAGCTAAGATGTCAAAGAATATGAAGTATGTACCTCACTCAACTTGTTAATAATATTATTTGAAATTCACCAAATTGAAGATTTATTTTCAGCCTCATCTCTGACCCTTTGCAACTCTTTGTTCATCCTTTCCAATTCTTAAGGTCTAATTCCTCCTTAAGAGTCTGCATTCATCTTCTTTATTTGCTCCTTTAATGCAACATTTTCAACGAATAATTTATTCTGTCTTGCATTTGTTAGGTCCCGAAGGCAACTAAGAGGGGGGGTGAATCAGTTGTCTATTAATTTCAACCATATGTAACTTAACCAAACTTAGTGCATAATATTGGTAAACTAAACTTTAATGCTAGTAGATAGTTTAACAGTTAATTGCAATATCGGTAAAGTTTAATGCATGAAACAGAAAGACAAATAACATACACAACACATAACATAGTTATTTGTACGTGGAAACCTTGTAAGGGGAAAAACCATGGTGGGAAACCTTACCCACAATCAGATGATACTACTGCAGATAGTATGTGTGTACAAATGGGGTCTGCACATGCAGAAAGGCCAACTGCCTAGATCTCATTGCTTAATCACAAAATGGGAGTCACACTAACTACAATTGGATGGTTAAATCCAATGATAATGTACTGCTCAAAATAACATCTTCATATGCTGGATTCAGTACCGGTTAAGCTCTGATTGCCTTCTTCAAACTTTCCTTGAATCTTCAAATGATGTCTACATGTATAGCTCTGCTTATATTCACATATACCTTATTACAATAGTTTCCACACTCCTCTACCACATAATCTCACAAATGAGATCTTACATAAATACCAAGACCTAAGACCAAATGTGTAGGTCAGCTCACTAAGATATTATAATTAAAATCAATTACACATGAATCAATATGCAATGCATGATGTTGGCTCAATGCATTTACAACAATAACAAATCATCTCCATAACGTGCCATGCTGATCTGGAATAGATAATGTTTGCTGGTCCATAACCTAGACTTATTTGCTGGTAACAACAAATATGCAAACTTGATTGTACCAATAAAAAATCACCAAAACCAAGTGTCCAAATGATGTCTTCAACATAACTAAGTAATCTCTAGATGATAACGGATCATACTCAGTGCCGGTGAACAATATAACCTACCGGTTAACCAGATACCGACGATTGTGCATAAGTCACTGAACATGCCGGTGAACATAACCAAAGATCTCCAAGTGTTCTCAAGTGTTGACAAGTGTTGACATCAATGAAAAAACCAATGCAACACATCCATAATACCAACATCATTGAAGGCCACATGCATGTCTTTAGTCTGACATGCTTTTTTTCAAGATCTTCAACTACTACCTGAGCAAATTGGACTGCATGTGATGTGATTGCCACAACCTTAGATGCAGTGGTATCTTCTAGTGTCCTAACCATTGCATCTCCTATTTTTTGTTGTCCACCCTGCAAAACTATAGGTTTCTAAAAATTTGGGGCTTTAGACCATAGAGAAAAAGCCTTTAGGTGTATGCTTACCCTTGACCTATTCTCTCCAAACTCTTTGGCAAAATTTGGGTCCTTTTGCCTCATGATTTTATCTAACAAGAAAATTTTCTCAAAATCCTATCCGGGAAAAAGAAGAATGCCACTATTTTGAATCATCTCCCTGAATTCTTTAGGGATGCATCTAAAGCTATTCCTATCAAAATTCCTAATCTCCTCATTAGATAAGTTCTTTAATTTTTCCCTAAGCCAAAAAGATTTGAACTCGGGAGAGTTCACAAAATTGTCATCTGCCATAAAGTTCTTTGAAGCAATAATTCTTTCATCATCCATTTCTTCTATAGGGATTATGCTTGGGATGATGTCCCTATTTGAATCATTGCGGACTTCAACAACTTCATCTTCATGAAATGTTTCCCGATGGGGTGAAGGTGGTGGCACATTTGTATCAAAATCTTCTTGAACATATACAAAATCAAACATTTTTGCTTTCCTTGTCTCAATATTTCTTACTTTCTCAGCAACAACTTGCTTTTCTCTTTGTGCATCATGTCAAGGCAGTTCTTCAACTATTACTGTATTTCCCTTCACCTTATATACTATAGGGGATGGTTCAATTGGCCTTCAAATTTAACCCCTTTATCCCTGGAATTCCTTTTGTCCATTTCAATTTTTATTATGTCATCTACCTTTCTAATCATGAAGGACATCCTACCAGAATCATTCTAAAAATCTCTGCAAAAACCCTCAAAATTAGGATCCTCCTGCTTCCTTTCCCTCTCAAGATTCTTCATAAGCTCCCATTTTTTCCTTCTTTGATCCACCTCAGCAGGGAAGGCATTTCTAATCAGGTCTTCTCTTTTATCAAAATAATGAAAAAAACCTTTCTCCTTTAGCTTGTATATTCTAAAATCATTTATACATCCTTCGGGGTCAAAGTGACTGGCTTGGGAAACCTTTAATCTATAGTTTTTTGCCATGAAACCTTGTATCTTCTCTAAATTATCACACCCTATCGTGAATTCATCAAAAATAGTCACCCTAGGGAGGAGCTTCCCTTTCTTATTAGTTTTAATATGATCTTTCTCCATCCACATCATCTACTAGATGAGTTCAAGAAATGCTAGCCTTGGAGAAACAAAAAGTGGCAACACATGGGGTGCTTGCTCACACCCATAAACCCTAATGATAGTGTAGTTGTCATAGAAAAAGAAGTCCCCAAAATTATGGGTGAATGCACCTTCAGGATATACTAATCCATCAGCCTTGCAACTTTTTACTCTCAAAATTTTGATGATGTCCTTGGGTAGCCATGGTAACCCAACTCCAAGCCTTGACAAAATCTTTACAACAAAATGGTCAAAGAAAACACAATAATCACCATACCTAGACCCCTATCCCATACTTGAGTCCACCTTTGCACTGGCCACTCAAAACCTGTGTATGGGTCAATTGTCCTTATATTTAGTTGTGGACCCCAGTGAGCTCTGTTCTGATAAAGAATCAAATGACACAATAAAGAGTAATGCCTGAACTCTAGCTTCCCATCTTTATTTTTTGCTCCTATTAACCCCTCATGTGGCTTGTCATGAATGATAGTTGCAATATCATCCAACTCATTTATTGAAGGGTATTAGATGTTGATATCAATAATCATGAAATCAATGGGTATTTGAGTAAGCCCACAATCTATTCCATGAATTTTCCCTAATGCATAGTAGGTTTTAACAAAGTAGGGTTCAAAGCATTCCAATTTGAAAGGCTCCCTTTTAGATGGCAGGACATAATTATGTGAATTATTGAAAAGTTTCCTCATGAATGGAGGAATAAGGTCCTTTCTATGCCTCTCTTTTTAATATTGATAACCCCTTTTCAGACTGTCCCTATTGATGCCCTTGAGGGCAAACCCATCCAAACCAAAACACTGAACAATGGCCCTGTGTGAGATGTCCAACATGACATAACCTTCTACAGTCCTTATGGTTAGGCTTGGGGCATCATAATCTTCAACCAACTTCCTTATCAATATAGGCTCAAAAAAAATATTTCTTACCACCAGCTTCCCCATATTCAATGTCCAAGGGTTGGATATTGGGACATATTTGTCTATGTTGCCATAAAAATAATTAAAAATGTCCCAACATTCTTTCCTTTGTGAAAGCATCTCTACACCCCGTCTCCTTATCATTGAAGGCAATTATGAGATTATCATGCATAGTGGAGACCTCAAATAATTCCAAGAGGTCTTGGTGTAGACTCATTTGTTTGGTTGGCCTCTGTGCAACCTCTAATTTTTATTCAACTTCATGCTCTAATTCCTCTGAAGTCATTGCAAGAGCAAGAGGGGTAGTAGGAACTGTTGTTGTCTCCGTCTTTGTAGATGATTCTCCCTTTGATGGTTGCTTAGGGCACCTTGTGGTTTTGGGGGTTGACTTCCTTGCAGAAGCAATTTCCTTAACTTTCTCCTGAGGGTTTTCTTTTTGATGAGGATTTTGCCTTTGAGGAATTGGGGTTTACTCAGTAGGAGGGTTGGCTGTAGTAGGGGCACATTCTATAGGAGGAGGAGTTTCAGTGGTGGGTGCTTCAACATAGGTTTTTTGGGAAACTCTTCTCCTCTTTTGGGTTGGTTTTCTAGCTTTGGGAGCGCGATCAGGCTCATCTAAAGACTCACTGTCAGAGAAAACATTGATAATATTTCAAATTATTCTTCTTTTTCTCTCTATGGCCTTTTCCTTCGGAGGGGAGCTAGCTTCAGCCTCCTTGGATGCTTGTGGGGTAGCTCTAGGGTTTGGCTCTACAATGAGAGAACTTTATATCTCTTGCAAAGGAGGAATCATATCAATTGGTGTAGTTTTAGTGTTAGGAATTGAGGAGCTAGATTCAAAAATAGGGGTTTCCTTTGTGATAGGGATAGCAGATTTATCAGCAAGAGAAGTCATTTTGTTAGTTAAAGCAAAGAAGCCCTAGAAAATTTAAAACAAGACACAAAATTACAGGCTCTAGGACACACACAACATCCTAACAATGCACAAGGATGGTGAGATAATCAACTTACTAGTTTTTACTTAGCTGAATTGCTGGAGAGTGCATTGGTTTGCTAAAAATTGCTCTTCTTCTCACTCAGAAAACACTTTGAATTTTCTTTCGGCTGCAAGGTAAGGAAGAATACCAATGAATTTCTCTTTTATGGTATTACCATTAATTAATACGTGCTGGACAAAGTTATTCATTGGTGCCAAATTTGAGTTTCATCCATTGATTAAGAAATGAATGGCCGAGATTATCCTTTGACATCCTTTGAATGGTAACTTGGCCTTTTATGAAGTTCTTTCGACCACCCTTGACTTGTCAAAATCTTTATCATTTTGTGTTATTCCACCCATCCCATGGCCTTTACTATCTTTGCGAGAAAATTCCTCCTTTGTATTTATGTTGGTCTCTTATCCCGCATTGTCTTTCACAACTTTAATTATGTCCGTGGGATAAAGTTTCTTTGTATTTTCTTTGCTTTCTTATCTTGTGGCACCTATGAGCATCTTTTTCATCATCGCGGGACAAGATTCCACTATTTTGACCTCATCGGCTTCTATCTCCTTATCTCGTAGCACAATAGTCCTCCTTGTTTTCCTTTATAGGATAAAGCTCTAAATATATTTTTTAGGAATCCTCTTATCCCACGTTGCTTATAGCCCTCTATCTATCTGCTACTTGAGAATTATTTTCTTCATGTATCTACCCCTCATGAGATATGCCTATAGACTAATAGTTTCTTAGACCGTAACCTAACTCTCACCCCTGCGGGAATGCACGGGATAAGAAATCCTCTTGTCTTTGAATTGCAATTATTATCCTGCAACCCCTTTTGAATGGGTGAAACTCCTTGCGAGATAAGACCTCTTCAAAATCCTTTGTTACTCCTTATCCCGCGGGACTAATTTTTTCAAATGAAGAACACAATGGGTCAAACCCTTATACTTGTTACCTTTTCCACTATCTCTTATCCCGCATTACCACTTTGATGGCTTGTAAAACTTGTGGGATAAAATTTCCATTGTAACTTTGAGTTATTTCTTATCCTACAACCTCATCTTGGTGTTACTAAGACACCATAGGATAAACCTTTCTTTAGTGCTCCTCCTCTTGTCTTCAGCTTGCAATTCTTATCTCGCGACCCCTTTTGAATGGGTGAAACTCCTTGTGGGATAAGGCCTCTTCATAATCCTTTGTTACTCCTTATCTTGTGGGACCAATCTTTGCAAATGAAGAACACAACGGGTCAAAACCTTATACTCGTTACCTTTTCTACTCTCTTATCCAATATTACCACTTTGACGACTTAGAAACCTTCCAGGATAAAATTTCCATTGTAACTTTGAGTTGTTTCTTATCCCGCAACCTCATCTTGTTGTTCTTAAGACACCATTGGATAAGCCTTTCTTCAACTCTCCTCATCTTCCCTTATCATGCGTGGTCACAGTGCATACTAAAAACTATTGCGGGATAAGCTTTTCTTCCTATTGCTCTTGTGAATGCTCCTTGTCCCACACTATCCTTTTTCTATTATGAAGCATCTGTGAGATAAGATTTTCTTTATATTTTATTTTGAATTCTTATCTCATGGTGCTCTACCATTACCTCCAATGTGCCACAGGATAACACTTCCTCTTTGAATTGTGTTATTCCCTTATCCCATGGGGTTGAGAATTTCTACTAAAATGTTCGTGGGATAAACTTTCTTCATATTTCCCTTTGACATGATTATCCCACACAACAATGACACTAAGGCGAACACTTAAGAGAATCTTTTGATCACATGGAGACCTTTTATGGGTGAAGTGATCATGTGTAGAGATGTTCCTAGGGGATTTTAGAACTTTATGTCATGGGGATTTTTGTAGAACTTAGGGATATAATAAAAAATTAAAAGCAACGACTTCAAGCAGTGATTCCTAACGCACAGGACCGGTGATCCAATGATAAAAAGGCCTCCCAATCATGAATTAAAACAAGGTCACTGGTAAACACAAGTCAAATGCAAAATATAACATAGCCCGAGGAGAACAAAGGGAAAATACAATAGGACAAAAACACTATTAAAACCTAAAACCTAGGGATTGGGAATAACAGGAAAGACACAATAAAAAAACAATTTTTATCACTTCTAATAGTATAGATCTTATATTTGCCATTTGTTTTACTTGTTATGTAATATATTGTATGTTTTTGTTAAATCTCATTAATATATTTGCGCCTTGAATGACTTGTAGATGGCTGTCATCTAAAGAAATCCTTAAAGAAGATATAAATTATTGGAAGAGAAAAATTGCTCATCTAATGTGTGAAATGTAAAAGTGTCTACCTTCAACATTTTTCAATGCACAAGAACACTACCTCATACACCAAGTTGAGGAGATTTAATTGTGTGGACCTATACACACAAGGTTAATGTGGATGATTGAGAGGGACTTGAAATTTTTGAAGGCTTTGGTTAGACAAAGAGCACATCCTGAGGGTTATATGGTGGAGGGATATATGTTATACTATACCATGGTGTACATTACTGAATATCTTCCTAAGTTTTCAGCAAAGTTCCGTGTAGATCGCATTTGGGATCCCAACTCCATTAACAAATTCAAAGGGGAGTACCTGATGGGGAAAGGTAGATTGAGGAAAGTGAGAGGTAATTATAAGTTGGTCATGGAGATTAATTAGAATACATTTTACATTTGGTTTTTATGTATATTATACTTATTTAATTATTAATCTTTAATATACATCAATTATGAATTAAGGTCATATAACATGCTAATTAACTAATTATACGTCATTTGTGAATTTCAATTTTTTTTGATACAGTTGGTCGAGAGTGGGATGCACTACATTTGTATGTTGCAAACAATCTTGATTAGATGACGGTATGGATTGAATGATGTCAACAATCTGGTTGCGCATTAACATGGGAAGGTGTGGCTTCATTGGTTAAAGAAGCTCACCGCAATGGAGATTCCAATGTTACACCAAGGGAAATTGATTTAGCATATGGTTTAAGAGATAAACAAGTACACATAAATATATTAATCACCCATATTATTTAATTATTTTCAATTATATTATTGATGTATATATATGTTGAGTTTTTTTTCTTTGCATACATTCAGCCAAGAATAAATATGTTTATCATCTGACGATGAAATAATTTTTACATGTTTGACATATTGCAGGTGAAACACCACAAGGCTATGTGGTGAAATGGTTGTAAATTTTAAATCAAAAAGCTAGATGACACAAAGAAAACTTGTGATTCTGGGATCACTAAAGTCTTTCAGGTGACTAATGTTTCATCCAGTAGCGACATACATCCAAAACTCTCAGAACATCGATACTATTGGATTTTGGATGATATACTTGACTGTCACTTTAAGTCCTTCAAATTAGTTATGTTCATCGTCCAATGGTACATACTATGATTGAATAAAAATGATCCCGAGAGAAATTTTATTGAACATGATAATGGATTTACCATGGTTAATAGAAGGTCATTTGAGTGAGCTGGAAATGAGCCCTATGTTCTTCCAAGCCAATGTGAGCAGTATTTTACTTAGAGGTTCTAGGTAAACTGGGTTGGTAATTTGTTGTTAGACATGATCCAAGAGGAAGGCCGATAAAGTATAATGTGGTGGAAGAAGAAGATACCAAAGAACTAGAAGATGATGTAGATGATGATCAGGATCAACATTTACTTGATGACGTGCCCGAGGAAGATGTTGAAGAAGAGGAACTAGATCATGACGATGTATGAGTTAATGTTCATGAAGATGATATTTGTGTGGATGATGACATTATCAAAACTGATATCGATGATGATGATGATGACATGACCAATCCTTACAATGTTGAATCTGGATCGGATGATACAAACAAAGAGTTGGATGAAGAAGAAGATCAATGACATAGAAATGTATGAGTTATGCGATTATATTATCTATTTGATATTGATTTATTGATAGAATTATATTTGACTTATATGGTTACATAATTAATTCATGATGTTTTTAATTTTTATGCCATATTTATCTTGATAATCCAACCATGTAACAACATATATAATTTCTTCACATAGAGATTTAAAGAAACAATTATCAATTGTAGATAATGACAACATAGAACTAATTTTTCTAAACTAAACATAGGTTGATAAGATGTGGATAGCTGACCCACTATGGCTTGAAATTGATCAAGATTAATATCACTAGGGACTTATGATTCTATTAAGGTGTGATCCAATATGTCCCTATGGATAGATGAATATAAAAGAAGCTCCAAGATAGATAACTATGCTAGAGTCTTATCAGGCATGCTTTACATAGGTTCTGGGGCATAATGGAGATGATATGTGGGGCTCTATGCTAGATGAAAGAAAACTTTTGTAGCTTCAACCTTTCACCCTTTTAAATACAAAAGCTTGGTGGTGACTAACATGCCAAGGGTACTAAGCATCATTATGAAATTTCACGGTTATAAAAATTTCATGATCCCTTTTTTAATGATAGACATGGTTACGTTAGGGTTTAGGTTAAAATTAGAATTGCATTGATTAGGTACATTTGATGGATCAAAAAATGACATATTTTCTAAACTAAACATAGGTTGATAGGATGAGGATAGCTGACCCACTATGGCTTGAAATTGATCTAAACTAATATCAATAGGGACTTATGATTCTATTAAGGCATGATCCAATATGTCCCTATGGATAGATGAATATAAAAGAAGCTCCAAAATAGATAACTATTCTAGAGTCTTCCTAATATTCTCTAGGATGTCATACTGGGTGACTTTTTGGAAAGAAGAATCCCTCTCTGCAGTAACTTAATTGGGGCTAGTGTTGGCAACACAATTAGGATTTTTAATAGTAATGGTATTAATTTATGGATAGGTTTCCTCAATGTGACCCACTAATATTGATTCATATAAGATAAACAACTTACTAGTGTTGACCTTGGTTGCACAAATATTTTGAGATGATTCTTTATTTGACATAGAGGTCTATTTCTATCATTCTTGAGAAAAAGATCATAATAGGTACCCATGAATTTTTCATCAGGAGATGAGATACATGACCATCCCCCAAACTCTCATTGTGTTTGATTAGATATTGCTATAATTATTATGTTTCATGCATTAAGACATAGAATGACCTTTTACATGATAGTGTTAAAAGTACTAAATTTATTTGTATCATGCAAGTTTGGGTGCATTGTAATTGAAAACTATATGGTATGTGGGAATATAATAAGCTTAGCTTCAACTAATTTTTGAAATACTACTTTGATATACCTAATCCCTAACCCTAATCTTAATCATAAACCTAAACCAAATCCTAATAGTAATGCTAATCTTAACTTTAATCCTAACCTTGACCCTAACCCTAGCCCTAACCAAATCTAAATCTTCACCTTACTCCTAATTATAATTTCGATCCCAACCCTAATTGTAATTCCAACCCCACCCTTAATGCTAACCAAAACCTTATTCCTAAACTCAAAACCTATTATAATTATAATCCAAACCCTAACCCTAACCATAATTCTACCCCTAACCCTAACATAATTCTGACCATCACATTAAACCCTATCCATGACTATAAAGTAAATCTTAACACTATTTTCTACTTATAGTTTAATAAAACACTATTTTTAGAAGGATTGACATTAAAAATATAAGTGTTACTTTTAGATATTTTACATGAGTTTCCTAGGGCCACCCATTTGTTATAAATTGCCTATAGCACTAAAATGTCTGACTTGTGAAGCATGCATTGAAGATCATAATTCATATATGAAGAGCACATCTGGTTTAAACTATCTATTTTAAAATAGACACAACATCATGAATTATTAAAAGCCTTCATGGCGTAAGAAAAGACTATATCATATCATCATATCCTTATCTACCGCCTAGATACTTTGCACCATCCACTCTTATTTAGTTGGTATATATTTATATATTTATATCTATCTTATATTTAAGCCATGAAGAAGTTTATTCATGCAAACTAAATAGATTACTTAGAGAAGATGTTGCAGGATATTAGATGTTAGATCAATCTCTTTAATCAAAAGCCAAGTAAAATAGAAAAATAATATTACAACACATTAATTTAGTGAAATGTGCATATTATTCGAGAATGTCAAATCAATTTCTAATGTAGTATTATTATTAGATTATTATTTTTAGGCCTTGATATCTTCTAGGAGGTGTTCAAATAAAGTGTTTTGTAGACATTTTATGCTTCAAGTTTACATAATAATTAAAATGAAGAAAAATAATTGGACCCAAATTGTATTTTAATTTTAAATATAATTTTTTTTTTGGGAAGTATAGAAATGAACTTATAGTCTATTTGGCTCGTTATTTGAATCCTGGGCACGCAGGAGCAGAGAATTGGGGCTACGATACAAAAGGCATAATCTAGTTCTATAAGTAATCCCAATAGAACCCCCATTGGCATAATGAATGCAAGGATCAATTGATATACCAAGCCACCCACAAAGCATCCAGCCAGCTAGAAATTGAAAAATGAAGGGAGAAAGAGGATGAACAAGTGCAAGTTCCAGCAAATCCACTGCAAGTGTTGCATTCTATATCTTGGTCAAATCCCATTAATCTTCAAATCCACTATAAAATCCTTCCAATTTACTAAACAGGGTTGAAATGGTAGTGTTTTTTTCTACATTGAGTGGGTAAGGCTTATTGGGGCAAAAAATTGTACTTTTTGCAAAACCTACGACAAACATTGTGCCTTATGAACCATTCATTATAGAGATTTTTAGCTGATCAATTAAATAACTTGATTCAAATAAATTGATCTCCTGTTAAATAACTTGATCTTGTGGCAAACCTAAAACAAGGAGAATGTATGCAATCAACCTTAATCAAGGAGACTCTATGATGTAACTATCTCCGTATATTGATTTCCTATTTGGGAGCATAATGGTTGGTGTGGTGATGGAACTCACATTACTTTATATATGTTGTTATCAATTATACTCAATAGAAAAAAAATTATGCATATTATTCTAGAATGTCAAATCAATTTCTTTTTTTTTGGTCAGTAATAATATGTATTTTATTAAATATACAAAGTAGTTACATCATGATGCTGACTGCCTATTCTCCTATCCAAAAAATTGCCATTCTTCAAAATTGGCAATATACAACTAATACAAAATCTTTACACAAAAAAATCTTTTCTGCTACAACCTACCCCCATATTTACTATAAGACGTTATCCATAATTACATAGCACAAATTTAGCCAAAAAACATAAAAACCACACCCAACCCTGTTTGTCACAATCGCTGCAACATTTTAGAAGCCACCTTCAATGCTTGATAGGTCTTGTTCCCACTCCCAACCTTTGCACCACCCCCATTCTCAGCCTCCTTGGTCAAAGAGTTCTTTTAGTTCCCTCTGCCTCCTTCCTAGCTATTGCAATGACTGCATCAAGTTCTTTGATCTGAATTAACAACTTCATTGCCTCCCATCCATTCTTTGCCTCCACCTTGCGATGGTAGGCACACATAATAGATGCCCATCGAAGGAAGGGTATGATTTTTGATTTCACCCCTTGATCTTCATTTTCTTCTCCCTCACCTATATCAAACCCCTCACCTAATACTGCCCATTCCAAACAAGTTTCTAACCCTTCATGAAATTGTGCTAGAAAAAGAAATTCCACCACCCTACGAACTGTTGCAACACTTTCCTCCACTTCCAATTGTTAGACACAATGCACCACTGAGAGGGGGGGTGAATCAGTGGTTCTCAAACTTTTCCCTTCTAACTATTCTATGTGAGCATACCGGTTAGGGGATCTAACACAATGTAGACTTACCGGTTAGTGGGGAGACCAACTAAAATGCAAAAAAACTCAAAGGGACAACACATAACACCAATACGAGGAAAACCCAAGATGGGAAAAACCTCAGTGAGAAATGTTGCTGGAGTCTACTACTCCAATCCAGCCTCACAATCAAAACTCTATTACAATGTTTAGGGCACCAACCCAAGGAGCTACAATCCTTGATTTAGGGCACCAACCTAAGGAGCTACAACCCTTGATTTAGGGCACCAATGCAAGGAGCGCCAACCCCTCACTAATTTATGGGCTACAACCCAAAGGAGATACAACCCTTGCACTAAGCTACAACTTAGCGATCTCAAAGATAACTTCAAATAAAAAATTAATAATACTGTTACAAGTGAATCTTGTAACCATCTCATATACCTCACTCTGCTGGTGAGACACCTTCTCTACTGCATCAGCTCACTCTTCTGCTACTCTCATCTGTTTCTTTGCTTGCCGATAAAATCTACTAGTTCATCTCTCCTCTGTTCTTCTCTAATGGATATCCTCCTCACTGCTCTGCTCTTTACCAATACTATACTCTACCGGTTCTATGTATGCCTTCTCTGCAGCTTCCTTCACTTTTGCTCTGCTGGTATAAAAACTACCAGTTGAACACTTCAACCTGGTTCTCCCTCACACTTAGTCTCTTCTCAAATACTCATTGAGTACTTGACTAATTTTCTCTCACATATAGAAGTAACACTTAATCACTTTGTAGCAACACTATCTTCTTCTATTCAACAACATTATCAATATCTTTGGCTTACACACACACACACACACACACACACACACACACACAGCCTAGTTTTCCCGCCAAAAGCCAATTCAAATCTCACGCGGTTAGGGTTTCCTCATCAACCTCAAGGAAAACCAAATCCAATCAGATCCTATAGTATCTGATCGCCCAGACAACTGTTTCCTCATCACTGCAATTGTCGTGCTTTCTTGATCACGCCTTCTATCTTTGGCAATCTGCTTCTTACCCTATCGGCTGATTTCTTGGTCTATCACTGATCAAAACTTCACTTCTAAGGTACAAGTGAATTTTGATATACCCACCTTTCAAGGAAAGATAGATGTAGATGCCATTGATGATTGGATTTCAAAACTGGAAAGGTATTTCTTTGTCAACCAGTTCTCAAATGAAGAGAAAATAACTTTCGCTCTTCTCAAAGATGAAAATCATGTGAAAGATTCTTGGGAAGCGAAGTTAGCAACCAAGGCAGCAGAAATGGGTACTATGTTCATCTTTTATAAAAAACCCACATGGGGAGAGTTCATGGAGCACATAAGGGAAGAATATTTTCCTATAGATACATATGAACAAAAATATATGTAGTGGCAATTGATTCGACAGAAAAAATACCAAACTGTTCAAGAATATACTAATCTGTTCCATGCTTTAACAACAAAACTTGGCATCAAAGATTGTGAGAAGCACCGGGTTTTAAAATATCAGAGTGGACTCCATAGGTATATTCAAACCGAAATGGAATTCCTGAACATAGAAACTTCACCTAGTGCATATAAATTTTTTACAAAACTTGAGGAGAAATTCAAACAGAAAGGAAGGAGGGATAACTTCACAAATAACAGATGGAAGAGTGAAGGTAGAAAAAATACGTGGAAATAAACCTCCAAGGAATCTTCTCCCAATTAACCAATGAAAAAAGGCATGGGGTATGAAGAAGAGGCAAGAGAACAATATGTGGTGTGAATTCCATAAGAGTTCCTCTCACAATACAAAACATTGCAGAACCATAAAAAGTTTAATGATGGAGACGCATGAGGACAACAAAGAACCTCAGGTGGTAGAATCTTGCCCAAAAGAAAGTCATGAAAAAATCATTGAGGCTGATCCATATGCAATGGTAGCTACTACAAAGGTATTGCCCTGGGAGGATGAGGAGAGATTGTTTCACTCCCAGATGTGGGTCGGAGGGAAAGCCTTGCACTTTACTATTGATAGTGGAAGTCAAAAGAACCTGATATCAGTAGAGACCGTGAAAATATTGAATTTGAAAACAACAGCACATACACAACCCTATTCTATGGGATGGCTAAGTCAAGGGAGAGATATCCAAGTGCACCAGCAGTGTCACATTTCCTACTCTATAAAGCCTTTCAAAGATGAAGTAATCTGTGATGTGGCTCCTTTAGATGTTTGTGATGTTTTGTTGGGATAACCATATATGTACTAGTGTCATGGTGTCTATGAATCCATACCTTGTAGCGTGACAATCAAATTAGGTGAGCAGAAATACCGAATACTAGAGGTAAGCCCTGCATACACTACCTCTTTGATTAGTGCTAAGAAATGTAGGAGGTTGGTTGCCAAAATAGGAACATTCATATTGTTAATGATTCGTTCTAAAGAAGAAAGTAAGTTTGTATATAATTCCAATACCATCACAAACACCACAACACAACATAAAAAATCAATGGACCAAATTTTGATAAAGTATGAGAATTTGTTTAAGTTGCCAACTAGGGTACCTACACACTGCCAAGTAAGACACACTATTGATTTGATACCAGGAACTCCATTGCCTAATGAAATAGTCTATCATAGATCAGTATTAGAAAATGATGAAATTAAGAGGCAAATACAAAAATTGAATGAGAAACGACATATTCATCCAAGTGCATCACCCTGTGGCAGTCCCATTGTTCTGGCAAAGAAAAAGGATGGAACTTGGAGACTTTGTATTGACTATAGGGCCTTGAACAAAATTTTAGTCAAAAATAGATATCCACTTCCCCGGATAGATGACCTCTTGGACCAACTTAAAGGGGCCTGATTCTTCACAAAAAATGATTTAAAATCAGGATACCATCAAGTACCAATTGACTCAGTTGATGTGTGGAAGACAACTTTCAAATCTAAAGAGGGATTGTTTGAGTGGCTAGTGATGCCTTTTGGTCTAACAAATGCTCCAGCATACTCAAGCCCTTCACTGATTCTTTCATGGTGGTATATCTGGATGACATACTCATCTTCAGCAAAACTTGGAATGAAAATTTGCAACATGTGGAAAAAATTCTCTCAACTTCACAAGATCATGGGATTTATGCAAACAAAGAAAAGTGCTCCTTTGGTATGCACAATATTAGATACTTGGGATATGTTATTGACAATGAGGGTGTCCATGTTGACCCAGAGAAGTTACAAGTAATTAAGGACTGGCCATCTCCTATAAATCTCATAGAGTTGCAAAGTTTCCTTGGATTGGAAAACTTTTATCGCAAATTTGTGTTGGGATTTTCCCATTTGTCTTGGCCTCTAAATCAGTCATTGCAAACATAGGCAAAGTTTAAATGGACAGGTTCTCAATAAGAAGCATTCAAGGAGTTAAAATGGAAATTATGTTTTGCACCAATTTTCTCTCTTCCTGACCCACAACATTCATTTGCAATACAAACTAATGCATCAGAATATGCTTTGGGAGTTGTCCTTATGCAACATGGTCACCCAGTTGCATATCATAGTCAGAATTTTTCTGATATAGTGCATCAGTATGCCACTTACGACAAGGAACCGTATGCTATTATTATCTATTGTTCAAGCCTATAAGCAATGGAAATATTATATTTTGGTTAAGGAGACTTTCATCCACATAGATCACAAACCTCTCCAATTCTTGTAAACACAAGGGAAGTTGCAGAATGGTCGACACCAATGATGGTCAGCCTATCTACAACAATTTCATCTCAATATTCGCCACAAGAAGGGAAGCACTAACAAAGTAGCAGACTGTTTGAGCAAGCCTCCGATTCCAGCTATCAGCATGGTATTGGACTCATGTGGTCATCAAACTGAAGCCTGGGCTTGCTTGTATGAGAATGATGTTGAATTTGCAGATGTTTATAATCAATTGGTGAAGGGACATCAAGTGAATGATTTATGTTTGCAAGATGGAATTCTTTGTCACCTTGGCCAAATCTATGTGCCCAATGTAGAACACAAAAATTTGATATGGGAGGCTCACTATAGTAAGGTTTCTGGTCACTTTGGTATAAGTGAGACTACTACTATACTTTAGAGGTATTTTTATTGGCCAAAGTTGAGAAATAATATCATTTCATATATTCAAGCTTGTACCGCATGTGCTATTGCTAAGGCTGCCAATCGTAAACTTGGATTGTATTCACCACTTCCTGTTCCTGAAAAACCTTGGCATTCCATTTCTATGGACTTCATGTCTGGTCTTCCTACCACCAAAAGAGGCCACGATAGTGTGTATGTTGTGGTAGATACATTCTAAAAAATGGCAGTAATAGTGGCTTGTACAAAAACAATTTCTGCAGAGGATACTACAAATATTTTCTTTGAACACATTTGGGTTCATTTTGGTTTGCTGAATACCATCATTTCAGATAGGTACAACAAGTTTCTTAGTAAGTTCTGGTCCAAATTATGGGAAACGATGGAAACAAAATTAACAAAGTCTATTGCTTTCCATCCTTAAATAGATGGCCAAACAAAGGCAGTGAACTGGATGATCATTCACATCCTACACATGTATCACTCAAAACATCCCTGCACATGGGATGAAAGTCTTCCATACGTTCAACATAGCTACAACAGGGCAATCCACAGTTCCACTGGTCACAGTCCATTTGAGGTATGTCTTGGTTACCATCCACTTGCACCCATGGGTGTATTCATACCACTTATTCAACCTAATCTACTTCCACATGTTGGTAAGGAGGAAGATAAGGCAACCCAGTTCATTGATAGAATTCATCATCTGCAACAACAAGTCCATGAAATCTTGGAGCATACCAATAAGAAATATAAGGAGAGACATGATGAGCATCGTACTCCTCATAATTTTCAAGTTGGGGACAAGGTGTGGCTTCATATTCAGAAGGAATGATTGCAGGGTGCCAATAGGAAGCTTCGTCCTCTGCATTATGGACCATACACAATCATCAATCAAGTTGGTGATAATATTTTTGAGCTTAATTTGCCCCCATTTCTGGGTCTTCATCCAGTCTTCAATGTGGAACTCTTGAAGCCATATTTTCCTCCACTATTAGATGTTGCAGATGTGGTAGAAATAATTTCCACTACAAAATTGAATCCAGGTGAAGCTTCTCCATTCCAATGTGATTAGATTGTGGACACCATGGTGAAAACACTCAAACGATAACATATCTATCTATACAAAGTGGTTTGAGCAGGGCAGATCGCTCAACAAGGGAAGTGGTTTACCAAGGAGCAGCTTCAGCTTTGTTTCCCTCATCTCATTCAGAGTGTTGATGCAATGGAGCCCATTGCTCTCCAAGGGGGGAGTAACGATCAAAAGAAAATTTGAAATATTTTTATATATATATTTTTTAGTTTTTCTATATGTTAGTAATTGTCATTTTTGAAGGCCTTTGGGGCATTTTCAGCCCTTGGAAGTTTGGCTTGTCCTTTAGAAAGTTGCAGGACTTCACTCCTAACTCTTGGAGACCTTTCCAACGAGTTAAACGACTCATAATTTTGAGTCCCGAGTAGAAAGTTATGCCTAGTTAAAGTTAGGATAAAATTTCATATAGTTTTTTTGAAATTTTCGTAGTTTTTAGATTTTATTATGTAATAAAAAAAATGTGACTATTGGGCTTCAATTCTCAAGGGGTTTGTGTGACCCGTGGAATCTCATGAGCTACTATATGTTGGATTTTTGAATGGAAGAGATCACTTTTTGGCTTGCTTCAATTCTGTGCTGTCTTGTTCATCCACAATACCGCAAGTTCTCACTTAGGTGTTGTCGTCCGAATCCATAATTTAGATCAATCACCAAGATTGGTCTTGCGGTTTCCTTCTACTACCTTGATCTCCTCAATCACTCTGATCTGGCTCTTAGTTGTCTTCCAGACCTCGAGCCATAAACCTCTGCAACGGATCAACAACATATCCCATGATTCACGAGATCTTCCATTAATGTCGACCAACTCTACAACTACCTTGTCGGTGTACATTCCATCTACCACTGCATGCAAGTTCTCCACCTTGACTTCCATGTGGCATCCATGTTGACCAAATGGAAACAACAATATTGAAAGACTAAATGAATTCAACCACAAAATCATAGCCTAACAACAACAAAGATCCACCATAACATATGAAGATTACCTAAACAATGCAAATCAAATAAAATCACAAAGATTATACCATCACATGTCCAATAGGGTTTGGATCTCCATTGATCTTGCTTGATATATTTGCTCTCAGATTTTATGTGTGCACAAGAGCTCAACAAAGAACGGAAATGTGGTTGCAAGTAGGCTTGATCGCATATGAAAGTTCGAATGCTAGAATGCTTGATTAGATTGAATAGTTGATTAGAATAGGGTTGATAATGAAGGAGAGTATCCTCTTATATAGAAGACACTATAAGAAATGGAGGGATAAGATTGAGAGGTATAAAAGATAAATGGTTGGCTAGGATTAGAGGGTAGGTAGAGAAAATAAGAAAATAATAAGAGGGTAGGTAGTGTAGGAATTAAGAGATGAATGACATGTGTCATAGGTAGAAAAGGTTAATGAATTAATTAAATAAATAAATATTTATTTAATTAATAGAAGAAGTGGGATCAATTAAATAAATAAAAGTATTTATTTAATTTAGAAAAGGATAATTTAAATAAATAAAAGTATTTATTTAAATGAGAAATAAGGCTAGAAGACGATAAATGAATTAATTAAATAAATAAAGATTTATTTAATTAATAGAAGAATTAGGCTAAAATAATTAAATAAATAAAAATATTTATTTAATTAGACATGACAATTTTAGGTGTCTACATTTTGCCCCTCTTTGAGACAATGCAGCTTGTCGCATCGTTTCAAAGAAGATAAGATGAGCTGATACAAAGTTGCCCCAAGATGGGAATGATATTCCCCCTCAAGAGATTGGATGAAAATGTCTGAAAAGATCACAGACAATCTCTCGATAAGAAAGAAAGGCTAGAAAGGACTGACAAGATAGGATAGGGTGACAAAGTCACGGGATAAAGAAGACTGACTCGGGAGACTAGGGCTAGGGTAGTCTATAAGATAGACTACGAGGGAAAACATCCTCATTGTCATCCACACACCTAAGAGATTGGAGTGCAAAGAGAGAAGAGAGCAGTCAACAGTCAGCAGTGATGACATTGGTGCATAGATTCGATTGCATTCACCGATATTAGAGGCTAGTAGATGCAGGATAGCTGGTAAGTACCACAAAAATTCCTTGTACTTTGTTGAATTAATTGTTGTCATAAATGCATGCTAGGTATTGCAATAAATGCACTTTAGGTATGTCAAAAAAATGTCAAGCGTGGTGAAAAATGCCAAGGCATGTCTGGGTAGGATAGACACATCTGCGTTGGTGCCAGACACGTCTATGTTGAGTGTAATATGTAAGCGTGTTTGTGTCATGAATGCGCGTTTATGTCTTCAAGGTTGAATCAACAGTTTTGTAATAAACATACGATGTCAATTGGATAAGCTGTTGAGAGGATACACTTAAGCAGGTCCTCTAGGGAAGACTAGGATAGCAGATAGGGCTAGGATTGACAATTCTGTGATAGAACATACATTGCCAATAAGGAAACTACTCAATAGGATACACTCAAGAAGAGACCCTAGGATAGGATAGATCGAGGCACTTTGTGATGAACATGGAGTACCAAAAAAATTGACAATTTTGTGATAGAACATACATTGCCAATTGGATTAGCTAAAATTGACAATTTTGTGATAGAACATATGTTGTCAATTGGATAAGCTACTCAAGAGGATACACTCAAGTAGGTGTCCTAAAAGATAGGATGAAAGAAGTGTTGGCAAATGCACACTCCAATGAGATATTGTAGGTGATTGAAGGTTTTGTCATTGATGGCAACCTTACAATCCTATGACACTGGCAAGACAATTTACTGGCACCAGCAAGGTTAGACTTTACACTAGCACACAGACCACTGACAGTGAAAGGAAGTATACCAACATAGAAGCCGACAAGAATTTTGTTTGTAATATATTTTGTAAATTATTGTAAAATCATTGTAAGCTGACTTGGCAAGTTGTAAAATGACTCATATATATAAGAGATCATTGTAGAACATTTTAGAGATTATGTAAGGAAGTGAATAGGCGAAATAAGGCAGACCTATTATGCGAATTATAGGTTAAGGGTTTATGTATGAAGCAGAGCTATAAACTGGTACTGCATCTAGCATAGTAGATGCTATTTTGAAGCAGTACAAGACATTGGATTTATATAATCCCTTTTGTAAGTCAGTGAGACTTCCCATTTTGTAATTGAGCAGTGAGCTCTAGGCACTTGGCCTTCCTGCATGTGCAGGCCCCTATTGTAGTAGTAATATTCTCTTATTGGCCAGTAAGCGAATATTGTGGGTCACAAATCCCATCGAGGTTTTTTCCACATCAGGTTTCCTCGTTAAACTACTGTGTTATGGTGTGTTTTTCATGTGGTTGTTGTTATCTCTATTTATTGCATTAATTTCTATTTACTGGAATACAATATTGATATACTTTACATGTTTTAATTCAAGAAAATCTTATAACCGGTTAGATATTGATTCACCCCCCCTCTCAGTATCTTTGGGAATCCTAACAATTGGTATCAGAGCCTGGTCCTCTATTTTTAGAAGCCTAAAAACTTGAGGAAGATCTTGACACCGGTAGAGATGGAAAACTTGATGAAGCAATTAGAAGTAGCTCTCTTAGACTATGATGTAGAAAAGTTGAAAAATATCAAACTTGAAGATGATCTAAAGGCTGCACAGGATATAATTCAAGCACTTCAAGAAAATCTTACCATTGCAAGAAAAGAGAGAAGAGAACTTTGTGAAAAAATGCAAAATGAGAATGGTGAAAATGAAACTCTTAGTGATCTGATAAACAAGCTGAAACAAGAAAACATGGCAACAAAGAATGAGATGCAGGATATGACTATGAGATTTTGTAAAGAAATTGAAGATAAAAAGAAGAATGAAGAAGACTTGACTAGAAGATTGAGTGATGCTGCAAATGAGAACACAAGACTTAGCTATGAAAATAATATGTTGAAGACAGATCTGATGCATAGATAGAATGACTCAAATGAACTTATGAGACAAAAAGAAATCTTGGTAAGAGAACTGGATACTGCAAATCAGCACAAAGAAAAATTCAAGAAAAGCTCAGAAGAACTTGGTGACTTGTTGAAGAATCAGAAACCTAATGGTGACACTTGTGGCCTTGGCTTTGAAGTTGGTGAAAGCTCTGGTATTGAAAACACATAGGATCATAGAAAATTGGTAAGACAACCTACTGCTTATAAATTTAATGGCAAATGCTTTAACTATAACAAGTATGGTCATAGAGAAAATCAATGTAGATCTATAAATTATTAGAATACCAATACACCACCGGTCAATGTTCAAAATGCAACAAAGTTGGTCATAATTCAGAAAATTGCAGAATGAATATAAGATGTTATGTTTGTGGAAGATTTGGACATCTATCTAATCAATGTAGAACACAAAATGGCATAGGATATGGGAAAGCTATTCAGAAAAATAATGTGACTTGTTATGCCTATAACAAGATTGGACACCGGTAAATAACAAAGGTCCTAAATTGAAAGGTAAAGAAAAAGTTGAATAAGTAAAGCAGGAATTCTCAAAACAATGGATCAGGAAATCATAACTAAATGCTGATAGGAATACTCCTCCATCGGTAGAACAAAGTAACACTCCACCGACAGGAGACTCTTCATCTAACTGAAGAAAATTCCTTTGAGGGTTTGGCAATCAAATGTGAAACATGTTATTATTCCCTCGATTGATGGTGAGAAGTTGAAATTACTTCTATACCGACAGATAAGTTAAGTCATTACTTAACTGACAAGCATTAAATGTGGTGGTTGGCAAAATTAACATTATAAAACAAGTGTTTTGGCTCCATTTTCATTTCACTGAGCATTCAAACCTTCAAGAGCGTGAAAATTCCTGAGCAAAGGCATTTCGAGCAAAGAAGTGAAGCAATACATCAAGCAAATCATTCCTAAGGTAGATAAAGGTATTTATAACCATGGCTTCTTCATCTGTTCCTGAATTCATTGCAAAACCTACTGTTGTCAAAGTTATTAAACGCCTTAGACCCCTATTTCAGTTAGTTCCTGAAATTGCCAAGAAAGATGATAATGTTGGTGCATTTTCTCAAATCCCTAAAGGAGTAGTTTTTGCTGAAGACCCTAGAATGTACATACATTGTCATATAGATGAATTAGGTGATGAGGAAATTAAGAATATGTATAAATCAATAATCTGTGATGAATTTGGTAATATCAAACCTAAACACAAGATACTAGAAACCCTAGGTTTCACTGAAATTCTCAATATCCCAGATTTTCCTAAGGATGTTATAAGGGTAGTACTAAGCAGGGTACATGGTGCATTCTTTTGGTTGGACTCAGTTCACAAAATCACAAAAGAAGCAGTAAAGGTTGTGACAGGGTTACCCTCCACCAGTAACAAACCTGATAAAACAAAGAAGGTTTCAAATGACCTAGTGATTAACCTAACCGATGCAACATCTGATAAGAGATCCTTAAGGGTAAATGATGTAACAGATATCAATGTTAGATTCATCAGTATGATCTTAGGCTACAATACCACACATGCAAATAGGTTAAACTCAGTCTCTAGCCTATATATAAAGAGTGCCTATGACATGATTAAAGATAATGTAAAAATAGATGTGTGTGAATGGCTTAAAGATGAACTAATTGACAATTTGGGAAAGATAAAGAAAGACAAAAAAGGGACATTCAAATTTGGAAACCTACTTGTCTGTCTAATGCTACACATAACCAAACAAGTACTCGGTATCAGTAATAGAAATCTTGGTTTTGATATACCGGTAGGCAAACAATTGTCAGATTTACTAAACAACATGGGAGAGAACAGAGAAAAGAACATAAATGAGTTCTTTCAGGCATTAAAGGCCCGAATGAAGAGCAGAGTCAGATTGTCACAAGAAATTATAAACAAATATAAGGATGAAATTTGGATGGAGGTAGTTATCCCAAGAGCCATCCGGGTTACTGAAATGGGGTATGAAACTAATAACCACATAATAGAAACATATGCAAAAGCCCTCCTAGAAGCACCTAAGGAACCTAAAGAAGAGGTATCTGGTAGTGCTGAGACTATTGAAAACCAAATTCAATCAAAGAAAAGAGTTAAGAAGGTTGAAGCAATAGTTAGAAGAGGATCCAGGCAAGTAAAATCTATTAAGGAAGATGTACTTAAACAAACTGGTATTACTGAAGATGAGTTAGAAGCACTTCAACCAGAAACTCACCTTTCATTGGTTGGAACTTCTTCGGAAAGTGATATACCAGTTGCATTCAAAAGAGTTGTGAGAAAAAGGAAACCTTCACCAGTATCTTCACCTTCTCCTAGAAGAACCAAACAAAAACAACAAGCAGTAAGGCCCCCAGCTAAGAAAGTAACTCCAAAGAAGAAGTTAACCCCTAAGAAGAAGACTCAACAAACCATTGCTCCAATTGAAAAACTTCTAAATGAAATAACAGAGGATGGAAAGCTGAAAAACATCAATATATTATATGATTCATTATCAACTAATGACAAGGAGAAAGTAGAAAACAATGTAATCCTACACTTGGGCATTTACAAGAAATTTCTAATGCAAGTTGTCGATGAAATACCGACAAAACTATACAAAAGACTTGAAGCTAGAAGGCAAGCTATTGTTGAGCTTGATAAGAAAATGAAAATTGAAAAACTACTTGCTGTATATCCTGTCAACTCACCTAAATAAAAGCAGGAAGAATATCGAAGCCCTAAACCTATCAAGGTATATCATAAGGATAAGGGAAAAGGTAAGGTTGGTGGACCACCTAGCATAAAAATAACAGATAACTTATCCCCACTGCCTCTAGATACTCCACCAGTAGTTACCACTGACAATCAACCAGCTAGTGAGAGTATGGACATACCACACGAGGACACAAATCTTGATTTTGAGGTGTTATATACAATGAACATTGACACTCAAAAAATCAATATTGTGGTAGATAAGGATTCAATAGGGAAAACAAATATGGCAAATGAGCCACTGGCAATAGATAACACAGAAGGTAAACTGACAGGTGACAACACTGAGAAACAGGCAGAGCAACAAGCTCCCTCATAGCAACAGGTTCATACAGAGATGCCATCGACAATAGCCGAGCAATCCAAACCTTTGCTTAAAGAAATGCAAACACAAACTGACCTACCAGAGGTCACTACAAGCAAAGAAATTGCTCCCACCGGCAGGATACAGATTGTTGGTTCTTCCAATGTAGAATTCAAACCAACAAATGTGACATAAGTTCTTTTGGATTCTATCAAGAAGATAATAGAGTGTAGTTCACAAGCACACAAAGCAATTGATGACACAATTCTAATTTTGAAAATGATAGCACCCAAGTGTAATGTAGATAATAAAGATTCTTTGAATCAACTTGACACATTGTCTAAGTATATTACTGACAACATTGTGACAGTTGACCAAATAAAAGAGGAAGCATTCAAGGAGAAACTAGAGAAGGAAAAACACAAATTCTTTGAAGAAGAAATAAAGAAGTGTACAAGACAATTTGACACTCTTTTATTAGAACTATGTAGTACACTAAAAGAATTTAAAACTTTGTACAAAGATACATGTAAGACTAACTTTTTGACATTAGATATAGACCGGAAGATCAACAAGATAGAGGAAGAAATAAATCAACTAGCTGATAATTTCATTAATTCATCTGAACCATTATCAGTTTTTGAGCAGAAAATAACAGGTTTTGAGGAGGAACTTCTAAAGTTGGAAAGAGAAAAGGAAAGAATAAAAGGAAAGGCAAAAGATCTAAAATGGAGACTTAGTCCAAAATCGGACTACCTCGCCTCCTTAAGAAAAGAAATATCTGAGGCTTTAATTCAAGGATAGAAAACACCGGTAGAACAAATACAACACCTCATCGGTATAATTTAGAGGACAAAAGCCACATTAAAAGACAACAAAAAGTTCATTGAGAGCCTGAATATGGTATTGGCAGATCTTTTTCAGATTGTAACCAACCGATTACAAGGATGAAACTAGAAACCACACTCAATTGACACCTTGACAACCTTTGTCATTGATGCCAAAGGGGGAGTAGTGGAAATGAGAAAAATAATCAGCAAATGACTCATCAACTTAGGGGGAGCACACATTCTTTTGGTACACAATTTTTGGTAAGACAATTCTGGTAGATTCTTTTGGATGACAATTTTTGGATTTTTCTCATGAGTGTTGCCATCAATGCCAAAGGGGGAGATTGTTGGCAAATGCACACTCCAATGAGATATTGTAGGTGATTGAAGGTTTTGTCATTGATGGAAACCTTACAATCCTATGACACCGGCAAGACAATTTACCAGCACCAGCAAGGTCAGACTCTACACCGACCCACAAACCATCGACAGTGAAAGGAAGTATACCAGCACAAAAGCCGACAATAATTTTGTTTGTAATATATTTTGTAAATTATTGTAAAATCATTGTAAGTTGACTTGGAAAGTTGTAAAATGACTCATATATATAAGATATCATTGTAGAACATTTTAGAGATTATGTAAGGAAGTGAATAGGCGAAATAAGGTAGACCTATTATGCGAATTATAGGTTAAGGGTTTATGTATGAAGCAGAGCTATAAATCGGTACTAGATTTGGCATAGTAGATGCTATTTTGAAGAAGTACAAGACATTGGATTTATATAATCCATTTTGTAAGTCAGTGAGACTTCCCATTTTGTAATTGAGCAGTGAACTCTAGGCACTTGGCCTTCTTGCATGTGTAGGCCCCTATTGTAGCAATAATATTCTCTTATTGGCCAGTAAGCAAATATTGTGGGTCACAAATCCCACTGAGGTTTTTCCCACACCAGGTTTCCTCGTTAAACTACTGTGTTATGATGTGTTTTTCATGTGGTTATTGTTATCTCTGTTTATTGCATAATTTTTTTTTACTAGTATACAATATTGATATGCTTTACATGTTTTAATTCAAGAAAATCTTATAACAGGTTAGATACTGATTCACCCCCCCCCTCTCAGTATCTTTGGGAATCCTAACAAGAAGCACTTTGTGATGAACAGGGAATGCTACTAGGATAGAAAGAAACACTTTGTGATGAATAGGGAGTACCACTAGGATAGGAAGCAACACTTTGTGATGAATAGGGAATACCACTAGGATAGGAAGCAACACTTTGTGATGAACAAGGAGTACAACTAGGATAGAGTGCCATATGATAGATATAAGCACTAAGATAAAAAGAAGCACTTTGTGATGAACAGGGAGTACCACTAGGATTGAGACTGTAGGAGGACCTACCTATATTGGAGTCACGAGAGAGATTCTCATCAACTCGGAGTTTACAAGTAGAGCTGACATTCAAGGATAGAGTAGCAGTTGAGGTCATCGGACTGTGATATATTATGCATGTGCCTAAGTTTCTGGCGAACATGGGATTGCTGACTGCATTAGCTGAGAGATGGCACTTAGAGACTTGCACGTTTCATTTGTCGATGGGTGAGATGATTGTCACCTTGGAGGATGTGTATAGGATACTGTGGATACTGATCGATGGGGAGTTAGTTCCTTAAGATCGAGACAGAGACAGGGATGCATTGAGACAAGTGTTTCAGGATCCAGGACTAGAGATGAGGGTAGGACATGTGGCTTGGGACACTATGACAGTGACAAGATTGGCACTACCGGTGGTGCTGGCAGGAGTGATCAGTGGGTTCCTCTATCTGGATAGGGTGACACGAGGGTTGGCTATGGGATGGGGGAGGACTCTTGAGACATTGGTGACAGAGCACACCAGGTTTGCATGGGGGCCATGTTTGCTGGCACACTTGTACTATGAGCAGCATCAGTTTGTGTATCACAGATCAACATGATTGGGATGCAAAGTGACACTATTGCAGGTATGTGCATATGAGCATCTACCAGTTATACATTCAATATACCTTAGAGGCAGGGGACATGGGTGCAGCTATGTACATTTAGATGATATGATTACGTCACAACCACATATTAAGAGGCTAGAGTATTGGCATAGGGTTATCAATGAGATAGACAGTGTGGTATGGAGGTCGTACTTAGACTGTGAGGAGTGGGAGGATGATGTAGTGGAGCTACTATATGTATTCAGGAGTAGGTATCTAATAGGGAGGACACCATATGTGATTGAGAGGCAGTTGATAGATAGGGTGTGAGAGCAGTTTGGCAGGATACAACAAATTCCATGGGGTTTAGGGATGTATGCACAGACAGTGAGGGATCAGGTGCATTTGGGTCCATTGCTTTCTTATGATCAGGTTGTGACACAGATGGTAGAGATGGTTCCCATTCCTTGGGATATATGGGTAGATGTAGAGGATGTAGCGATGGATGCAAAGTACAGTGCATATTGGGGAGATCATCCCTTTCCATGGTGGACGGATCCAGGGGAGCCGATAGAGGGAGATGGTGAAGGTGATGGAGATGATAGTGGGGATGGCAGAGTTAGAGGTAGACGATGTAGTAGCAGAGAGGAGAGTGGCTCTAAGGAGAGAGGGTGGAGAGGAGAGGTAGGTGCAACAAGCTCATGTAGTGAGGTGTAGAGGTGGATTGTCGTTATAGGTGCCAGTAACACAGGTTCCCAGATAGGTATAGGTACATGGATGGGAATAGGGATAGGGTGAGGGGATAGAGGAGGAGGATGAGTTACTATCCTTGAGGGAGATGTGACAAGGACAGGTAGATGAGATCCAGGATCTGGAGAGGGAGACAACTAGGCTTAGGAGACAACTGAGGGACGTTGATCGGGAGAGGGATCATGCTATTCAATGCTATACAGAGGATGAGACAACATTGAGGGCAGGGAGGCAGACAACAGAGGACACAAGGGCTAGATACACCTATGTTCTGTGTGCAGGGGAGAAGATAGGCTACTGGCGAGACCTATACTATGGAGTGGTACCACCAGATCAGCAGGATAGGAGCTTCCGTAGACCATCATGGATTGCTAAGACCTCTTGAGGGAGAGACAGGAGATAGGCATCTAGCAGTGGGGTCATGGGTCCTCCACCACAACCAGATAGAGGGGGCAGGAGAGATTTATCCTAGGGGGTCCTTCCAGGGCCCAGACTCCATCGAGGCCAGCTGGCTCCGATGGATGAGTTCATCATAGCCTTAAAGGGCTCCCTATGTATCAGTTTTGTACCATTTTGTATGATGGTGTAGACACCTTCAGGTGATGTTGTAGCCATATGTATTTTGACATCATTGCATCATGACACTTATGATTTTTGAGATATATATGAGATGATTCATCCTTGCAGCAACTATATGCATGTGTACCTATGTGATGTTTCTATGTGATGCTTATGATATGGATGCAAATATGTACATGAGAAAATGCAATATTTTTGTTCTTTTATGTTTTTTAAATGTTATGCAACTGCAAATGTGAATGTATGAAATGCAAATAACTATTTACATGATGAGAATGTAAAATGTGCTAACATGTGTTGTGTGCAGGATGTGATGCAATTGTGATATCTATATGTATGTATGAAATGCTAATATGTGGTAATGCAGGTGCAACTACATGAAATGCAAATATTTTTTGGCATGTCATTATACTTAGTCATGTGATAGAAGGCTACACAGACTCAAGAAGGACGATGGAGGTCAATCAAGAAAGGGGAATTTAAGATAGAAGATATGAAAGTGAAAGAGCTTCTTGTGCGTTATCATCATTGAGCTTTATTATGACAAATAGGTTATGACAATCCAAATATATGTTTGACCTAGAAAGTCATTATACCTGTTTGCATGGAGATCAGACAGTCGCAAACAAGGAATGCCCTAGTTCATACTAGACTCACAGTGTCCTCATATCCTTGGACAAGTCATAGCATTACTAAGAGACAATTCATAGACAACAAAGAAAAAATAAATAGGTGACGATACCCCATCCTCACTTTCCTAGTCAAAGGCATCTTGGAGATAAAATCTCTAGTTAGACTAGACATCCTGAAAAAGCTAAAAGACATGTCACCAAAAGATAAAATCAAAAGAAAACAAAGACTCGACACCAACATCCACTGTAGTTCTCAAGTTTAGTGTCTCTTGTCATTTGTATAAGTCTATTTGATTGTGGTCATAATGTTTACTTTCACAAAAGGATAGATGGCACTGAACCATAATGTTATCTGAGTCTGTTGGAAGATTTGATTTGTTGAATCCCATTGTTGCTAATGTGCCTCATCTGAATCCGATTGAATCCATGCAACTAATACTTTATTGTGGAGAAGATGAAACTTTATTGCAGATTGGCAATGCAAGTGTTGATTTAATATGGATTGTGCACAAATAGACTAAAGAAATTAGAAGAAACTGTACTCCTTGAAACATGTGATGTTCTCAGTTCCACACCCATCACTAGACGTAGGATTTTCCTTATCCACATATATTATGGATGGAAAGGGGTGAAAAGGAGGGATTATTATGAAATGGCTAACCAATCTTAGGTAGATCAATAACAAGCCATGATGAGAATAAGTGTTTATTATGGATGGATAGGCTGTGAGTGTGTGTAAAGTGAAGGATGAAATGGAATCCTAAAGGAGGGAGGAGAAATGTTTCTACACATGGCATCGGTGACCTAATTTTCACCATGGTACTTGCCCAAGGCACCACCGAAGTGGTTTTCACTATTGGACAAATTTATTTCTCTTTACCTTTTTTTTTTTGATTTTTTCAAATTTTTTGTGTCACAAGGTACCTGTTTGCCAGGTTTTCACCAAGTAACAATTTTTTATTTTTATGACTTTTTTTTTTGTTATTTTGAATTAGGATACTTCGAAGAGCTATGTGTAAAACCTGCAAAGGGTAATGTTGTTGATAGGATCCTCCAAAGGTCCGCCCTCTGTGGTTGAGAGCTAATATGCACTGGATCCATAGGCTATTGTGAAGGTGTAAGGACCAAACCAATTTGGTTCGAACTTGCCCTTCTTCTCTCTATCTTGCTGATTTTTAGGATTTTCTTTGAGAACTAAGTCACCTACCTCAAATGTGTGAGGCTTAACCTTATGATTGTTCCTTGACTGAATGATGTGTAGCTCAAGTGACTGTCTTCCTTGATAAAGGAACTGAGATAGAATTACTAGTGTGTGGACTACACAGACCTATATGCGTGTCACCTAAAGAAGTTTGGGCATCCTTGATAAAAAAGTCCCTTGAGGAAAATCCATTAAAGGTTCATGATGTATAGCCAGAACGGAAAGGAGTGTGGAATACGTGGATTAGTTATGAGGGCTTATGATTGTGAAAAGAAGTGAAAGTAGGATAGCATGATGGAGACTTAGGATCAACAAGTATTCTTTTTGACTTAAAATTGTAGAGCTTTTGCCCCCAGTTATTTTGATATTAGGGGAGATCATCTCTTGCTCTCTTTCTTTTATAGGATTTTTATCCTTGACTTTTATTTTTGCAGAGTTTAATAGCTTTTGATTTTGATTTGGACTGAAGGACTTCTCTTTATTTTAGACTTTTTGATTTTTCTTTTTAAATCTTGATTTGTGATCCCAATGAGTAAGGGCTTTTGTAATTCTTGTTGATCCAAGTCTAGGAGAGGAGTGAAAATGGAATGAGTGGATGAAATGGTAAGGCTATGTGAGTTCTCAAGAAGGTTGGTGATATGCTCAATAGATTCTTTGTTGGAACCACTCTTAGGACTATTGATATCAAGAGCTGCTTGCACCACTAGAGGATATTTGCATGTAGACTTAGTAGCCACAACACTAGGTGGTTCGCACCCAATTCCTTGCAAATTGTTTATAGATTGTTCCTGTTGACTAAATACCTTAGGAGATAGTGGGAGTCGATCAACATGAAAGATATACTCACTATATCCCATGCCTTTAATCTTGAACTTTTCTTTGATATCTACTTGTTTTGATGTAGAAGCTTTCAAGGATTTTGGATCAACATATGTTGATGAAGGAACAACCTCTCGATTGTCTGGGATTTTTATTCCTGATCTAGGTCACAAATTGTTGCAATATATGAATGGGTTTGGATCCTCTTTGATGGTCACTTCAACTCTATTGTGTGGAAACTTAATGTATTGATGGTATGTAGATGGGACTGCTCTCATCTCATGAATCCAAGGATGCCCTAGCAATATGTTGTATCTGAGATCCAGGTCTAGGACTTGACATACCACATCCTTCGTAACTGGCCCAACTCTGAGAGGCAAGGTGACTATGCCTTTGGATGAATGCTCTTCATCATCATATGCCTTGATGGTAATTTTGTTTGTAGTATTCATAGCTTTATCTGAATATCCCAATTGTATTATTGTGTTCAAAGTACATATATTGAGACCAGCTCCTCCATCTACCAGGATTCATTTTATTCGATGTTTGTGTAGGAAGGCTTCAATGTGTAAAGGTGCATTATGTGGTTGGCTCATGGAGGCATCGTCAACTTCTCTGAATATTAGAGAATGTGGAACAGAAAGGTATCCCACCATGGCTTGAAACTAGTCCACATTCAGATCAATGGGGACAATAGTGTCTCTGAAAGTTTTGTCAATAATTGCCTTATGTGCAGGGGATATGCGTAAGAGTTCAAGGATGGAGATAAGCATGGGTGTCTTCCCTAACTTTTCTACCAGATCATACTCAGGTTTGGTTGATGAGGAAGCGGTGTTTTTAGTTGGAGCACCTTGCAAAGTGAATTTAACTCGATGAGTTGTAACATTACATTCAGAGGTAGATTCAGAAGAAGATCCAATTCCTTTTAGGACAATTTTAGGTCTTTGGGCAGAATTTTCAGGCATTTTGTCTTTGATGATAATGGTAGAGACATAATTGTCCATTGAAATGTGATTAACAGTTGAATCATAGTTATAAGATGCTCTGGTATAGTTGGTCTCCTCATCTGTGGCTTTGGCTTTTCCCTTGTCATGTTTTGGGAATGGTTATTTAAACATTTCATGTTCTTGATTGAATGAGTGTCCTTTGATCTCAATGTCTCCTCTATCAATAAGATCTTGTATAGTGTTCTTTAGCCGATGACAATTTCCTATTTTATGACCCTTGCTTTTGTGATATTCACAATATTCATCGTCATTCCACCAATTTGGTTTGACCTTTGGCTCATATGGAGGCATATCTGAAATTTTTATTATTTTGTTTGCCACTAGCTTCTTGAAAGTTGACTCAATTGGTTGTCCCAATGGGGTGTATTTCCTTTGTGGTTTTGAATTTGTTTGAGTATTCATGTGATTGTTTGTAGAGATTGATCCAGAAAAAATGATTTTGGGTCATGCTGTATTAGCATCAACAACACCATCATTGATTGTGTTCTTGTTTCTTTTCCTTTAAAGTCCTCTTTGTTTTCTTTGAATATTTTGACGATGCCTTGCTCGATTAGGACCTTCTCTGTTGCTAAGCCTTTTTCAATGACATCCTTGATGGTGGACAAAAAATATTTTCTCAGGTCATAACCAATGTCTTTGTTAACATTCTAGGTGAATATCTCTACCATTTGTTTTTGTGGAATTTCATAAGAGCATCTGTTGGCTAGATTCCTCCATCTTTGTAAAAATGATGAAAAAGACTCTCCATCCTTTTGTTTGGTGTTGCACAAAGTAGTGAATGATATGTTTGTCTCTATGTTATATGAGAAATGTTAGATAAAAGCCTCTACTAAATCACCCCATGACTTAATTCCAGGTGGAAGTTGAGAGAACCATTCCATAACTTGATCACCTAAGCTCCGTGGGAATAATCTCATCAAATATGTCTCTTCTGCTGCTACCTCAATGCAAGCCATGAAAAACTGTCTTATATGTGCCTTAGGGTCTCCTTTGCCTCTATACTTATCGAACTTAGGTGTCACAAAGTGTGTAGGAAATGGAGGCATTGGAATGCTTTTGTCAAATGGATAGGGACATATGTCTCTCATTGTGTAAGTTGGCTTCGGTGTATTTATGTCCTCCATTTTCTTTTGTAAGTCCTTAATTTGTTGTTCCAAATTATTCTTAGGTGGAGACCAACTTCTTGGACCATATCCCATGTCTGAGGCACCAGGTGGAGGAGGAGCATGTTGCATATATGGATGATATTGATCATACACATGTTCATATGGAGGAGGTCTATAATGATGCTACGTGTATGGACCACTTGGCATAGAGTCATGATGAGGAATGGAATATTTGTTTTGTCCATGTATACCATACTCTACAAGCATGTCATGAGATTATTCTAATTTGTTGCCCCCAAATTTGACATGGGGTTTTCTTGTGTCCAAATTTTGAACATGCCTTTGGATATCCAATTGCTTTGGTGGTTGGTCCTTAGCATTGGCATGTGATTGAGTATATTTTTCTACATAAGACTTCCATAATGGTTTGCGAAGGTGAGTATCATATAATTGACCATGTGTATGTGGGACCTCAGATTTTTGAAATAAAGATGATGGTAATTTAGGCACAAGATGTGGTCCTCTATTACCTCCACTATTAGGCCTTCTTTGATCCATGTTGAGTTGAGATTCTTGCAAAGGTCGATTTTCCATTATTTGAGACATGTCAAAATCATGAGGGATCTTGGCTCCACTTTGTGCCATCACTTGTAAGAAATATTGTCTATCTCTCCTCATCATTTCCTCAACCAATCGATTGAAATGGGGATCCGTAATGGAGTCTTCCACTTCTGCTGAATGTATGGAAAAGTTGTCCATATTGTCATTGTGTGTATCATTGTTGTTTGTGTTATCCATGTTATCAACATTTTGAATGTTTCTATAAGTGTCCATGTCAGGTAATGTAGTATGATCAAAATTGAAAAAGACATCATTGTCATACTCATAGGCACTCATGTTTGCAGACTCTTGAGCCTCTTTAGCTTCTCTCCTATATTTTTGGGAATAGGATTCAACCATGAACTAGGTCTTGACCAAGATGTTTGAGACTAGACAAAAATGCAAAAGAGTATGGAAGACCAAGAGTTGGATGGAATGTAAATGAATCTTAAGTTTACTTGCAATGTCCAAAGTGTAAGACCAAGTATGTATGTAGTAGAGTAGGTGTGGCTTCCAAAGAGATGATAGTTTCTCTTGATGAGGTAAGTTGACCTTGACTCTAAGTAAGACCAAATGAGACCCAAAGGTGATAGACCTTGATGAGGGACCACTTAGAAAAATGTTGTTGTATGTAGTGTGTTGACAAAGCAAGATGAGGACAAGCAAGTGACCTTTTGACTCAAGTTTAGACAAATGTGAGTGTAATGCAAGGTGTAAAGAAATGATGGACTTTGTGAGACCTAGAAATAGGCTGAATTATAAATGAAAACCCAGAAAGATAACCTAGGAAGCTCAATAAGTCTGAAACTGACTGCTCTTGTTTGCTGGATTGTAATTTTTTTCAATTTTGAATCACATACGTGCCTGTATACTTCACAGACGTGGTTAAATGACACAGACGCTGTTTGAAACTGCATAGACGCATTTCTAGGATTTTGTAAATGTAATGTTGCTTGTAATAACACAAACATGTTTCTGTCCTTCACAAACGCGACTAAATGACACATATGTGTTTCTGTCAGACATAGACGCATTTCTGGAAACTGAGTGCAATTTTTCCAATTTGTGAAGTTGCTGTTGTGACCAAATGTGAATTTATTTGACTTTTTTTCATGACAAGAGGACACAATGTTGATGAAGATTGAATGTTTGTAAGTGTTTAGACTCAAAATGACTCAAAGAAAAGTGTGTTGTTTGCTGTAAAAATATTTTGCATACACTTGATGACACAAAAGACACAATGTTTTGATGTTTGATCTTGAATGTTTGAATGTTTAAAATAAGACAAGCACAATTCTTATGGTTGGCTAGGACAATAGTTGTTGATCCCACATGGGGTTTCCCTCGAGGCTATGCTATTCAGAGAGGATACTTAGATGCTTGACCCCATTGGCTCCACTCTCGACACTCACTTCTCCAGGGCAACCAAGCATCAGTCCCCACGAAAACTCCCCGTGGCAAACTTTGTATCTCTACTAAGAACCATATGTGTGTGGTCCGTTCCAGAGGTCCGACCTCCTGCCCTAACAACTAGAAGGATTTTGGCTTTCTAAAATAAAAAGGTGCTAGTAAGGGCATTCAGTCGTGTGGCCATACATGCGATACTTTCAACTCTGTAAATACATAAGGCTCCCAACCGGTAGGGGTTATGTCCTACAACTGATCAAATAAATTTGATCAAATGGGTTTATGGGGAGACATAGTGTTAGTATGAACTAATTAACACATGTTACCAATGGCTTTCACAATAGATACAATTATTTATAGTGGTTCGGAAGAGGTGGGTTTTCCTCGCTACCACTTGGGTTGTTCTCTCCTCACTAGTAGTCCTAATGACCACACGGGGAGATAGACCCTTTAGAGATTAAACAAAAAGAGCCTATTGCTCAAGACACAAAAGACACTAGTTCAATTTTAGTGCACCAATTGAAGTATTTGGTAATCTTATGAAAACAAGGCATACAAATGAAGATCAAAAACCCTTGTGAAAAATTCAGCAACAAAGATTTGTTAGTAGTTTTGCAATAATACCCCTCCTACAGGCACACAAGTTAGGTAAATTTTAGATCCAAAAGACTTTGTGAGAAAAGGGCCTTCAACAATGCAATTTACTTCAAGGACAAGCTGCATTAATTTGTTAGCTAGATCACAAGATATTAGCCCAAATAAACCAGATTTGAAATCCAAATGATGAAATAAAGCCTTGAAACTGGATGAAAAAACTGAAAGATGTAAAATCTGAAACACGAACATGATTAAACCCAACACAAACATGACAAAAAATCACAAACACACCTAGATCTGTCGCAGACGCACCTAGATACCACAGACGTGACTCCCAAACATAGACGCGTCCGAAAGGTGCACATATGTGATTTGAAAATAGAGACGCAACCCTGCAATGTATAAAATAAGATAAAATAATGTCAAACACAGACATGATTATGGAGGTCATAGATGCGACAGAAAAGAAAAAATGCGGTTCCAAGATGCGCAGACACGAAAATATCAAAAGTTTATCGAAAATATTAGATCCACAACTTTGAAAACACAAAATCTACAACAAAAGATGTTAAATACAAAAGGGACAAGAGTCCCACCAGGCGTGCCAAAATGTTTATGGTAAAAAATGAAAACAACAATATTGAAAGACTAAATGAATTCAACCACAAAACCCTAGCCTAACAACAACAAAGATCCACCATAACATATGAAGATTACCTAAGACAATGCAAATCAAAGAAAATCACAAAGATTATACCATCACATGTCCAATAGGGTTTGGATCTCCATTCTTCCTATCTCCATTGATCTTGCTTGATATATTTGCTCTCAAATTTTATGTGTGCACAAGAGCTCAACAAAGAACGAAAATGTGGTTGCAAGTAGGCTTGATCACATATGAAAGTTCAAATGCTAGAATGCTTGATTAGATTGAATAGTTGATTAGAATAGGGTTGATAATGAAGGAGAGTATCCTCTTATATAGAAGACACTATAAGAAGTGGAGGGATAAGATTGAGAGGTGTTAAAGATAAATGGTCGGCTAGGATTAGAGGGTAGGTAGAGAAAATAAGAAAATAAGAAAATAATAAGAGGGTAGGTAGTGTAAGAATTAAGAGATGAATGACATGTGTCATAGGTAGAAAAGGTTAATGAATGAATTAATTAAATAAATATTTATTTAATTAATAGAAGAAGTGGGATCAATTAAATAAATAAAAGTATTTATTTAATTTAGAAAATGATAATTTAAATAAATAAAAGTATTTATTTAATTTAGAAAATGATAATTTAAATAAATAAAAGTATTTATTTAAATGAGAAATAAGGCTAGAAAAGGATAAATGACTGAATTAAATAAATAAAGATTTATTTAATTAATAGAAGAATTAGGCTAAAATAATTAAATAAATAAAGATATTTATTTAATTAGACATGACAATTTTAGGTGTCTACAAGTGGATATTTCATTCAACAGTAAAATGACAAAAACTTACCGATTCACGTTAATCACCTGTCCATTAATATAACTGTAACGAGGGAAAAGTGAATGATGGAGAGATCAAGAGGAAATCTTTTTTTCCCTCCAAGGAGAGATGAAAGTTTCACTGCAGGTTTCCCTTCAAATACTTTATCCACATTACATTAAAAGATGGGAGGAATTCTCTAGATCCAATCTCTTAGCAAAGAGATTGAATACTAAATGAATTGATAATGGTGTGAAATGACAAGCTAACCCCTCTTTTAGATTGGAAAATGGTTGAATTGTGTGTTGTGAGACAAAGTGTAAAAGTAGCAAAGAATAGATTATAACTTGAAATAGAAGCATGAGATGAAACTGTGCACCTAGATCTGGCTATAATATGTCAAGAGGAAGCTGCCTTGTGAATTTGAGGAAAAGTTGTTGGGACCGTGTTGAAAGTGCACACGGTCCTTCGAAGAATCCGCAAAATGAAAAAGGGTTTTTGCGCCTTTGCAAATGGAGTCTGAATCTACAAACACAACTGCGCACCTGCAACCTATACATAGAAAAGAGAGGAAAAGGGGTCGGGATTGGGGTTTTGCCTTTAGGTCAAACCCAAGTTTTGGAATTAACCAAATGATAAAAGAAAGTACTTGCAAGTAAATCTAAATGAAAGACTGAAATTTAATTCACCTCAAGGGAGGTTGTAGATAGATTGTAGGTAGATTTGCTTATATGGAATTGAATGTTGAAAGGGATCTCCTCTTCAATGGTTGAATCCTTGACTTGAATGCAACACCTAGCCTTGAAGGGAGACTTGAGAATGCTCAATGCTAGAAAGAAATGCTTGAATGCTTGAATGCTTGAATTCTATTGAATGCTTGATTGCTTGAACTTATGCCCACTCTTTTCTTATCCAACTTATCTCCTCTTGAACTTATGCCCACTCTTTTCTTATCCAACTTATTGCCTCTTGAGCTTATGCAAATGAGAGGACAAATGCAACTTATATACTCGTTAATTAGTGTAAATTGACTAATTTTTTGTCACAGACTGACACAGGGAAAGTTTTCCCACTTTAATTGCAAAGTCCAATGCAAAGATAGGACAGAGGGGCCCCCAAAATAGGGCAGGGCCATGCCCTTGTCCTAGGAGGATAGGGGCACCATGCCCTTGTCCTAGGGGGGACAGGGGCACCACAACCCTGTCCTGCCCTTGTCTCAGGATAGGAAGCAGGTTCAAGTAGTGCAGAGGGCATTAAAAGTATAGTTTCTAGGGATGAGCAAGTCTCAGGTCTCCGATCAGGCTTGGGGATTCAAATTGCCAATGTGAAGACCCTAATGTAGTTGCAATTTTATGACACTACATTTAGCCCCCACTTTAGTGGGAGTATAAGCATACGCCAATACTAAACAAGATTGAAAGACTTCTACCACGTCAAGGAGGAAAGATGCACCAAGCCCCCAATAGACTAAGGATCTTATGACACCGATTAACAAAGTAAAATGGAAGATCAAGAAGGGAAAACCATGACTGCAATTAGCAAGGTTCCCCACACTATGAGTCATGACAAAGATACCAAAATTATAAGGAAAAGTCAAGTTCACTAAATAACTCTAAGTATCAAGAAGGAAAATATGAGTGGAGTGTATTCCCCCATGTTAGAGTGATCGCACATGCCTTATCAGGAGCGATTGATTTAAGGTAGGATATACCCAAGTGAAAAAGAGAGAGGGAGAACATTATCATAAGGATTTAGCCCCCAATCAAGGAAAAACCCAAGGATAATGAACACACAACATGAGGTAGTTTCACTTTCCTCGGGGTCAGTATGCTGTATAGTAACTCATGTATATCATATATGTATGTGTGCATATAATGATCATCATTCCCCAAGGAAAGGACACTACCTTGGAAGAAAGGGAGTAGAGGATGTCTTTCAAGTCAACATTAAAAGAGACCAAAGGAGATCTCAATGCTTTGCATCATCCTCAAGTAGACATTAAGGAAAAAATAGAAGAATAGGGATACACATAGAAGAATAGTCACAAAGGGCAAGAGAGGAGAGAGAGAAGATCTACAACGCTAATATTGCTAATCTAGCATGACATCTGCCTCCCGATCTTGCTAATCACTATTTTGGGAAGGCAAGCAACACGCTAGAGGAGCGACATTGAGCACAACAGATGGAGATAACACAAGATCCAAACAAGGACTATTCTCTTGGGCTAAGTCACTTTGTTCGATTCTAGGAGCTAGGATTAGGGTTTTTGAAAATTCAATTGATAAATGCTTGTCCACATCAACATATTCATAGTCACTATCAGAAGCATTAGGAGTTGTATTTCCATCATGAATAACATTTTCACTCATTTCTTCATCAAGATTTATAGAAAGAGGATCACGAACACGGATATGAGTAAAACCATCACATGTTTTTTGCAACTTATGATTTGGAGATGCAGGTTCAACATCTTCCTTAGGAGAAAAGGGAATCATATCAACTAATAGAGTCTTGGGAGATTTAATAGTTTGAGGAACAACTTCTCAAGCTCGAGCATGATGCCTTTATCGATGGTCTCTTGCACAATGATTTCGTCGATTCTTAGTGGAAGATTGGGAAGGAGGAGGAATATTTATGAAAGGAATAACTTTTGTTGAAGGAGGAATAGTCTCCTCTTTGATAGTTGAAGGTTTACGTTGAGGTATTTTAGGTTGGACAAGAGGAGAGGCAAGCCTCTTCTCTCTATAAGAGCAAGGAGGTGGAACTGCACCATATAAAGGAGGAATATTAGGTGTAGGAAGGAGACCGGGTCCATCATGGGGAGGTGGTACAGGTCTAATCTTAGAAGAAATATTGTTGTTCTTCTTAGGAGAAGGCATAGTCACATCCATAGGAATAGGTTGAGGAAGATTAGTCTTATCTGTTAGGGGAAGGATTTCATCTTCAAGAAGGATAGGAATGTCAAGTGTTGGGGATCTAGGTTGACTCAAGGATAAAATCATATCTTTCTTCCATTTTTGATAAGATTGGAAAAGAGAATCGCTCCTTCGTGGAAGAGATTGAAATTTCTTAGGCCAAAAGAGATCAATAGGAACACTAGGGATTCTTCCGGATGGGCGAACTAAGCTATGGTTCACTATTATGATTTCTCCATTGTGGGGAAATTTCAAACACTTATGAATTGGAGAAGCAATATCGTTGATGGAAGATAGCCAGGGGTAGCCCAACTTCACACGAAATTGCTCGGAAGAAGGAATGATAACAAAGTTGACATCTGTAGATTTAGTGTGAACTTCAACAGGAAGGGTGATAGAACCAATGGTAGGACAAGAGAATCCATCAAATAACTTCACAACCACATTAGTGTCATCATAGATCAATTTATGCAATAATAAGGTGAAAATATTCTCCTCAGTGATGACATTAACCATGCAAGAGGGATCAACAAGAGCACCATGACAAGGTATGTCCTTAACCTTCGCAACTATGTATAAAGGGCCATCAGGTGCTCTAATGGTCTCACTAGGGTCAAATGTAATACAAGGGTCCTTAGGTGTCTCTTGTTTCTCTACCATGTTTACCAAATTCAGAGCTGTGGTAGTAAGATTAGAAGGAGAGAAAAAGGTATTTTCAATCTCAATCACGTTAGAGGTATGAGAAGGCAAAGGATCAATAAAAATATTAAGATTTTGATTAGGAGGAGCTACTGATTTGTTTCCCTTATCATTCACACTTGCCACAGATATAGTATTATTATCAATCAAATCTTGAATCTTACTTTTCAATGAAAAATATTTCTCAGTATCATGACCAGGCCGACGATGAAATTGACAAAAGGAATTGCTATCAAAATAAGGAGATGTAAGCTTAGATGGGTCAATTGGTTTTATAGGAGGAAGTTTTATAACATTTCTTTGTAGCAACTGAGACATAATACTATGTAAAGATTCATTCAAAGGAGTAAATTGTCTTTCTCTTTTAAAGAATTTAGAAATAGGAGGCACGCCTGTTGTAGTATTCACATTGTTTTTGGTGATTGTATCATTGAACTTGATGAATATTTTTTGTTGGTTTGAACTTCGCAAACGGTTGTTGAACACTCTCCCCTTATCACTTGGAGCCATAGGAGTAGATTTCTCCATTTGACTCACAACCAATTGATAATTGTAGACTGTTGCGTACAACTACGGAAAGGAAGTAAACTCAGACAAAAGAAGCTTTTCCCTGATATATTTTTGCAAATTAGAAATGAAAATTATTTGAATATCATTATCAGGTATAGGAAAAGAAATCTAAGCACACAAATTCTTATATCTACCAATGAAATCAGTCACTTTTTCTTTAACACCTCGTTTACAATGCATTAAATTAGTCAAAGTGATTGTAGGACCAATGTTGTTTTGAAATTGTTGAATGAAAGCATTTGGTAATTGTTGAAAAGAAGTGAATAAGAAGGCAAAGAGCAATACCATTGTAAAGCCTTATCTCTTAGTGTTCTTGTAAATAGTTTTGCAAGCAATCTTTGATCATAAGTAAAATTAGTACACAAGGCTTGAAAATTTTTGACATGCGCAAGAGGATCACCTTTTCCATTATAGAGTTCCAATTGAGGGACCTCAGGTGAAACAACTTTAACAATATCAAGGGAAAGTGGGCTCACAACATCAAATGTGAGCACACTAAACTTGGATTGACTCATGGAAGCAATTTGTTGTTGTAAGGAAGACACAATTTGAGAAAGATTGTCAATGGTCGCCTCGGTAGAAGAATTGATGTTAGCCATGGTTGATTGATAAGGTGGTGTGATGTTATTGAAGGAAGGAATGGATTGAGAATAAGGTGGTGGGACACTATGATAAGTAGGCATAGGTGATGATTGAGTAGGAAATAGGACACTTAAAGGAGGAATAAAATTGTTGAATGAATTGCCCCCTTGTGTCACATTGATTGGTTGAGGTATAATAGGAATACTTATGGAAGACATAGGTAAAGATGGATGATTAAATGAAAAAGAGGGATTGTCCCTATGACTAATTGTTGTAGGAATGAAATTTTGAGTTGAGTAGCCATGATGTTTGAAGTGAAAGTAGGAACACTATTAATAGGATTGGTCAAAGGAATAGAATGATTGATTTGTGTTGAAGGTTGTGAATAACCTAGGGTTTCAACACAACTCTTTATAGGTATGACATTAGAATTAGCAATGTGAGAAATGCCACACAATATATCAATTCCATTATTATCACCTTGAATCATGCATTTAAGGCCTTCAATTAATGGAAGAGCTTCACTATTAGGGTACTCTTGGGACATCCATTGTTGAAAGTTATCAAATTGATTGTCCAATTTTGAAAGTTGATCTATAGAAACCCTAGTCAAAGATTCTTCTTGTTCATCATGGGATTCATCAATTGGATAGATAGGGACATGATTAGGATGGGAAGAATTAGCATTATCCTTATTAAAGAAGTCACCCAAATTATGCTCCATCTCCTGGTTAATTAAACCTTGGGAAGCCTTAATTCTAATGCTTCGTCTAACGAGGATAGCGTAGCTAGGACTAATAGTGGTGAAACTCATGCACTAGAGGGAAAATTTGAATTTGAATTTTGAATAATAGGAACAAAGTGTACAAAAATTGAATAATGCAAAATTTGGGAAAATAATGTTTAAACAATTTGAACTTTGTTGAAAGAAGAAAATGACAGAATTTTCGAAAATAATTTTATGATAAATGAAAGGAAATTGGAATTTAAAATTAGGGCCAATGGGATACCTCTTAATTTTAAAATTGACAAAATCAGAATTTTAAAATCAGGGCAGATTATAATTAACCACTTAATTTTAATTTTTTTCTTGAAATTTGAAATGTTAAATTGTGAAGGTATTTTTAATTTTAGAGGGACCAAAAATCGACAAAATCAGCCAATTTTGTGGATTTAAGCTATTAAATACGATCATAACAGTCTCCCAAAATTTCGGGAAAAAGCCGGGGACCATGTTGAAAGTGCACATGGTCTGACCAACTATTTTCAAAATTTTCAGGGATGAAAATTATGATGATTTTAAAGCTAACCCCCCAAAATTAGTGGATTTTACGATCTCTAGATAGGTGAAATGAAGGTTTGAATGCGAAAATAGGACCCTATTAGGGTTTGGAGAAAAAAAAAGGAATTGAATTGCAATTTTGAAACAGGTCAAACCTAATGGATAGGGACACCTTGAAAAATGTTTAGAAAACTGAATTGACTGAAAGTGATTGAAATTTGCACAAAATCCAATTAAATTTGAAAATTAGGGTTTTAGGACCTAACCACTTAATTTTTGAAATTTTGAATTTTGAAAAAGGAGGTAAATTGATTTGGACAATGAAGAAAATAAAATTGACAAACAAAGCAATTTACAAATCTAAGACAATAGCAAACAATTTTTACAAAACACAAGTTTAATTTTAATTTTAAAAACTAGGGTTTTGAATGAATTAACCACTAAATTTGTAGAAAAAATTAAACTTGTAAATGAAAAATATGCAATGACTTTAAGAATAAACCATATAAGACATCGGGTTCACCAAAATGTAAAGTGGAAAATTGAACCCTAGTGATTCCCCACCTAGGAGACATAATAGAAATCACTAGGATGATTTTCAATTGGGAGATACTTTACATTCAAAAGAGGAGTTGAATCCACTATATCCAAATCCAAGGGGAATAAGGATGTGAATGCCAAGTGGATTGCAAGAGATGGAATGTAATTTACCCTCTTTTGTAAGTAGAAGAGTTGACTTGTTGACAATGCAAAAAAGAGAGGTAAAATGGGTGAAATGAGGAGCTACCAGTTTGGGATCGTGCTGTAACTTCAGATTTGAGATATTTAGACTGATACGGATCTGATATGCAATTTTATGAGACTACAATAATAGTGTTACTAGGGCCTCCCATAAAATGTGTTAAAACAAAGGGTTTTAACAATTTTTAGAAAAACTACTATATCTCTTCAAATACTCCATGAAAATTCATAAGAAAGGATTCATTGGAAATATATTTAATTATTCCTTCATTCTAAAATACTTGCAAATTCAAAATACAACATTTATGAGTCTTCTTGGCTTTGTGATAGTCACAAACCCTTTAAACCTTTATGATAGTTGAGGGTTTGATGGGTAAACTTTGTCAAATACCCTCCAAACTGCTCCTCCACTCTTGACCTTGACCAGATATGGTTTTATAAACCATTACAAACTAGTTTCCAATCCTTCTAACCGCTCCAACCAACTCATGACCGATGGATGATATTTTACATCTCTTTTGCACTTTTTGGCAATGTTGCAATTTTGCAACTTTTGCATTTTTGACACAACTTTGCCAAATTTGACCATATCTTTCTTGGATATTTCCAACATGACAAAAATGGACTCAATTAATCAATTACAAAAAATTTAATCCTTTTATGGACATTTTGACCTTAGTTGACTCTATCAAGACCTATTAGGCCTCTTGGTACAAAATGGCTCTTCAAACCTTGCAATTGAGTTGTTTTTGATATCAATGGACTTTATGACCTTACAAATCATGTAAAATTATAAATAAACAAAAAAAAAAACTTTGACCTCATAAGATATCTTTATGCCTGGGTGCCTCTACACCATTTTATTATTATTTTTTTCGTAAGTTTATTGGGTTAATTTCAATAATGTTTTTAATATTCTTGTCGTAGTTGGATGGTCAGGGAAATGCACCAATAGTAGAGGAGAGCATCCATAGGGAGGTGCAATCACTATTATGTGATGATGACATCACATATTCTACAAACCCTCTGGATATGATAAGGAAGACCCAAAAAGAATGTAATGAATAAATCCTTCAGTTATTATTCATAGTGCCTCAAATAGATGAGATAAGAGAAAGGGTTAAAATATTGACTGAGAGAGCACAAAACTTGCAAGTAAGCTGCCATGAGATCTTTAATTATAACATATGTTCGTTCATGGTTTTATATTTTTTACTCTTTTATGTAATGAACTATAATATGTGTTATTTTTATAGGATTTTTTTGCGTCCTCATGATGCTGCTAGCCATGATTAGGGTACTGTGGGTGCCGCCCAAGGAGTAGCGGTTAGTACAAGTGTCAATCTTGATCTTCCTATGCATACATCACATTAATCAACCCCATCATTTGTGCATATATTATCAACTAAAATGTCGACAACACATAGAATGCATACATTGGGTAGTACACCCTCTGGTAGGGAACACATGCCAAAACATGCATCAGGACATGTACTTGGGGATGCAAAGGCCACTAGTACTGGTGATGTTTTAGCAACATTTCCTGGATCTTCCTGTATTACTAGTACAGGAACAGTTTCGGTCACATTTGTGGTGACCAAGAATTTCATTCCCATAAAGATAGAGAAGGTCCCAGGTACTTTAAAATATTTTAATTATTATTATATATAATCCAATTGAAATTTACTTATTGATCACTCTTTTTAGACTAATGATCCCATAATATTTTTGCAAGAAATGATATTTTTATAAATATCTAAATGATATTACATTGGAGATCTTTGGGCCCACCATACATACATGGTGGAATGCCCAAAATGAAGTTTTAAAAGATGAGATCATTAACCATTTAGTTGTGTTGTTCGGTAATAACACATTCAACTGAACCAAGGTCCTTAAGAAAGCTGGTACCTATCTAAATTATGTGAGGGACCAATATAGGTAACATTTAGAGAAGAACAAAAAGTACGAGCATCCCCCCATGATTCTGAAGAGGGAGTGGAAGGACCTAGTGTTAGATGGAAAGGAGAAGGCTAAAAATAAAGAAAGGAAAGACACCACCAGGCCAAGGATGGTATGTGATACTATCAATAATGTAATTATATACTGATTACTCTTTATTTTTACATAATCTAACGTATTTCAAACTTTTCATAGGCTATCTGACACATCAAAGGAAAGAAAGACAAGAGTAGAAAAACATGGGCAACACAAACTTGTCTCTGATGCTTATATGAATTTAGCGACACAAATTGTAAGTATCAATAAATAAAATATTGCATCCAAACAATAAATTTAAAACAATTATGATTTTATCACACAATAGAAGTAAAATTCATGATCTTATGCAAAAATGCAAGGCTTTGAATTCAAGAGAGTGCCAACAAAAGAGGACCTAGAGATTGTCTTCCAACAAGGCTATGAAGCCATGGCTGAATGCCTAAGACTCTTGATTGGGTAAACAAAAGCTTCCACTATATCCGACACACAGGTAATTAAACTTAATGAAGTTTAATTAAAAATGAATACTTGTGCAATCTATTCAATATTAATTTTCACCATAATGTAATTATGTGCCTATTTGTTTTAAAAAGGCAAGCAATGATAATACTGCACATGATATTGGAATGCAGCCTAGTGAGGGTGGAGCACAACCTGCAGATGAAGGTCATGGTCATGTGCATCGTGCTACTGGATGTATTCATGTGCTATCCAAAATGCATTATGGATTAATACAAGTAAAAATCTTTAATTGCATTTGGTGTATTAATTAATGCGACCTTTCGTGTTTCAACTCTAGAGCATGTAGGGAATGATCAACATGTTGAGCATGATCAGGCTAGACAAGATCAGGAACATGATGTGGATCCATCAGGTAAAGAGGACCACTCTAATGTTCTTTTAAACATATTTAATTACAATTGGTGTATTAATTAATATAACCTTTCATGTTTCAACTCCAGAGGATTTAGAGGGTGTTCAACATGTTGAGCATGAGGCTATAAGACAAGATCAGGAACATGATGTGGCCCCATCAGGTAAAGAGCACCACTCTAATGTTCTTTAAAATTAATGAAATACTTGTAATAATAATAATAAAACATATCAGTTTAACATTTCTTTGTTATTTTAGTAGACCCCCCCTGCAATGGCCTCCGCGTCGTGAGTACATGACTAGGCATACATTAAGATCACGAGTAGAGGGTAGAACAACTGAAGGGGGAGACAGATGATTTAGAAAATGATACTCCACTTCTTCTTTATTTAGCTGCAAAAAGAAACAAAAAAAAAGTGATTGTAATCATATTATGACAACCATATTTTTGATAATATATAAAAATTGAAACAATGAATGTTATATGTTAATGAATGAATGTGAATATGTTAATGAATGAATTTTATATTTTATTAATGGATGAATGAATGATTAATGTTATACGATCAGGTATGGGGAATTAAGAGTGATGTGATGGTGGGGGGGAGAGTGTAGGGGCCAAATGAGCTTCCACCTTCATGTGGTTGGCCCTATTAAGTAGAGAATATTAAACTATTCTTGAAACAAAGAGAAGCTCAATAAGGTAATGTACTTTTCAATATTTCATTATACTACTCTTTTAAGCTTATGCGATTTTCATTAGTTCTCTTAGCTTCAATATGTTACCAATGCAAGAGATGAGTTGATTGAATCTGGAATGAGTGATGCATTAATGGTATTGTTTCTAACAAAAAGAAATTGTCAGATCTTTCTTTTTTGACCATAAGATGGTTGTGAATTCCCTCTATTTGAACTTTTCTATTTTCATTGTCTTCAAACATAGGCTTATTTCGTAGAAAAGGTATATTTTTTGGGGACTACAAAAATATCTTCAGAACTATGTAAATTTTTGTTGCATAAGTACCATCTTCTTCGATAATAAATATCACCCATCTATCAATTGCCAAGTCTACAATTTTGCTTTTAAATGTGAATTTTATATGAATCCACTAGGTGGATGATATTTAATTCTTTTGTTGGGTATTAACTGTTAACTATTAAGGTTGTCACATTACTTATTTCTGCTTGTATATGATTTTTCAATTTTAAGGAATACAAGTAGAAAGTATTTGTACATATGGAGAAATGTTCCATTTCAATTTTTTAATTATTATATTAATATGTTGAGCTGTTATGATTCAGTCATCAACAGATCAAAGGGGGGGATTATTGATGTCAATTGAGAGGCTTAACCAGTCTATTGATTGGATCGAAGAGAGTAAGAGAACCATACTAGAAACATAAGAACTTGGGGTTTCCATCCTTCAGGATCTGCACCAATAGTGACAAACACTTTTGCACACACATGATACAGTTTAAATTTCCCTTGTAAATTGTTCTAATATCATTTTTGTCACATGAAATCTTTAATTTTTGTGTCCCAAATTACATATATTTTACTTCAATTCATAGCTTACTCAACCAAAGAAAATTATAGCATTTTTCTAGTCCTCAGAAAATTAGGTGTACATGTGGCTTACAATTAATAGTTATAAAGAACAACACGATTTTAAATCTATTAGTCAAATATATAACATGTTTTTGTATATATCTGGTACTTCTACTATAGAATTTGAGTTTCAAAGAAAATTCTTACAAAAATGTCTTGTGCATTTGAAATACAAGCACATGACATAATTGACAAGCAAACAAATCTATTCAAGAACTACAATTGCATGATGGTTTAGTTTGACAATGTTGTTGTAATAAACATTCCTTATGCCTTTAGAGAAAGTAATGAAACCATCCAACCCTCCCACAAGATCCATCCTCAAGTTTTTAATCTCAAGATGGCCATCACTCATCCCTTACCAGACAATGGTTCGGTGAACCACTCCCTTTTGGAGCCAATATTTGGTGGTTTGGAGTCACCTAGGGATTCTAGTTAAGTCTGCTATTGTAATAGCTGTACCGATGCCATATTACACACTTGCTTTTGGAATAAATTATACTATCGGATCATGGGTGATTCATTATCCTAATATTATTAGTTATACCGATAGGGACTCCGTCCTCATTTTCTTCCATCACCATAGGTTTCCTCGATGTCAATTTCTCAGTTAGGAATTCATGATCGGAATAACTATTTTGATATTATTTTATTTGTTTTCCATTGATACAAATTCAACTTTCAGATTGATGCTAACGTGTTATCCCAACTTCATTAGTTATTCCGATGAGCCTGCTCAATGCTTATTGATAATTTTCCTCTTATTTTCTTTTATCGGGATAACTCGCATCGTCTAGATAGCCTTCTAGTCCTATCTCAATCTTGTATATGATTCTGATAAAACATATATTAGCATAACATATTTTGAAATACACATGTCAAAATAGTTTACTCTATCTGAAGGAATAATTTTTTTTTTTGGAATCTATAGGTTTCATCGCAATTTCGATGAACCCTATCTGACAAAAAACAAAAAAATGTTTGACGTAGTTGTTGTACAACTGATGATTATTTCATCGTAATGTTAATGAAATGTTTGGTCGACATCATCAAAATATCGACGAACGTTTGGCTCTTTTTCGTCGTAAAGTCAATGAAATGTTTGGTCAATATCGATGCTTTTAAAGAGACAATGCACATTGTTTTGTGATTATTTTCATTGCAAATTGGATGAACATTTTGTCGATTTACCAACGAAAATACACCTCCAAAGTCTTTCCCACTATCCGACGATAATTCATCAGAGGTTCGACGTATTTATGTTCGTCGAAAATCTTTTGGGCATTTCGTCATTAATTCAACAAACATTTGTCAAAATTTGGAGTGAAATACATTAGTGATACACACACACACATATATTTATTTATGTATATATGTACACACACACACAAACATGTATGTATATGTATGCATACATATATATGTATACATACATACATATATATGTATACATACATACATATATATGTATGTGTGTGTGTGCATATATATATATACACACACATGTATGTATACTTACATATACATATATATGTATATGTATGTATTACATATATATATATATATATTTCTATACATGTATATATGTATATATGTATATATATGTATATGTCTATGTATGTATATATATATGTACATATGTACATATATATATATATGTATGTGTGTGTGTGTACATATGTATGTATGTATACATATATACATGTATGTATGTATGAATACATACATATATACATATTATATACATACACACACACACACACCTATATATATATGTGTGTGTATATATGTATATATATGTATATATATATATACACATATATACATATATACACACATATATATATATACACATATACATATATATATATATGTATATATGTATATATATATATATGTGTATATATGTATATATGTATATATATATGTGTATACATATAATATGTATATATGTATATATATATATGTGTGTGTGTGTATATATATAATATGTATATACTTATATGTACATATATATACATATATATACATATATACACATATATACACGTAAATATATATTTGTGTATATATATACATATATATACATATATATACATATATATACATATATACATATACATATATATACATACATATATGTATGCACAAATATATATACATGTACACATACATATACATATATATGTATGTATGTATGTATCTATACATACATACATACATACATACATACACATGTATACATATATACATACATGTGTGCGTGTACACACACATAAGAGATTCATATAGAGAGAGGGAGAAAGATGAAGAGAGGGGAGAGATGAAGAGATAAAGAGAAATGTAAGAGAAAGGGAGATATATAGAGACATACAAAGAAGATGATAGATAAAGAGGTTTGAGGAAATAAAGTAAGAGGAGGAGAAACAAAGAGAGGTATAGATAGAGAGACAAATGTAGAAATAGAGGACATCGTGACCAAGAGAGAAAGAGAGGTAGATAGAGAGAAAAAGGAAAAGATGGGAGAGATAGAGATAGACAGAGAGAGGGAAATATATTGAGATTGTGGAGGACTTTAGATGAGTAAATATTAGTGATATGTATTCCCCTTGATATTAGTTAAATACAAAGCGATGCAAAATAAAATTGAGAAAAGGAGAATAAAGAATATGAAAATAAATGATTATATGAACTCCATAAACATGTAATGATATCTTAAATATCAACACATAAAAAGTATGGAAAATAAGATATTAATATATATAATCATTAAAAACATGCAATTAAAGGAAAGAAGGTGATCCAAATGTTCCCCAAAATATAAGGAAAATAATCAAGTGTTAATATATATAATATGCTAAATGTAGACATATTAGCAAATATATATATATATATATATCATGAAAAGTTTAAAAATTGTAAGAACATTTCGTGTAAACTTTGAACATAAGAGTGATAATATAGTATAATAGCATGTAAGCATATTGATATGCCAAAATTAATATCTCTAAGAAACAAAAATAACTATAAGTAAGTGTTACATAATGATCTTGTAACGAGCTTGCATTGTATAAATTGAGTGTGTTACATAATTTTAGATTTTATTACATAACATGCACATTTTATATAAATATAGAACATTATGTAAGACACTCATTTTACATATTAGACACAGTGTATAATGTAATTATTATTTTTTTATTCAAATTTTGTTCCCACCCTTTTACGATTGAAATAGTTTTGGATTAACAAGCCTAATCGTTGGACCTCTATACCTCACAAAGATGTTTCTAATATTCAATAACAATCTCAAACTTCACCATCACCATATTTACTCACTTTATAATATTTTTTTACAAAATTGCTACTAGATTGACGAGCAATGTCCTAAATTTCTAGAAATATTTGAAAAATGAATATGTTAATATATTTATTTTTTAATGTTTTTTTGCTATTGTCTTTATATTTCACTAATTCATATATATTAATTTTTTTTCTAAATTTAATTTATTTGTTTAAATTTAAAAAATAGAGGATTAATTTATGCTTCACTTTGTACACATTAATAAATTACCATTCAATTAGGTTTGTGCAAGTTATGTGATGTAAGCACTCAATGATTTGATTTTTCACATGCATTCACTTTAAAAATAAAGGAGCACACATTAGACACTATGTTATTTTAGAAATAAAATATCAACACTTTTATGAACACTAAGAAATTCACTTCCATAATCTTAAATTTTAAAAAACATTTAATAATTGAGAAATTAGATATAGAGTACTATAACTCTTATTCTTATTATGTTTTCAATTTTTTTTGTACATGTCAAAAACTACTCATCTAATTTAAGCTTTGGTAATTTTAGAAATAAAAAACATTTAATAATTGAGAAACTAGATATAGAGTACTGTAACTCTTATTCTTATTATGTTTTTAATTTTTATTGTACATGTGATAAACTACTCATCTAATTTTAGAGAAAAAGTGTTCACATTATACTCCCTTTTTTTGGTCTCCTACTTCAATGCACTCACTCATATTAATCAAGTATATAATTCAAAAAGTAGGGATTTTATTAAAAACTGTAACCTACATCTACATACAATGAAAAATAAATTATTTTTTGATTAATTTAGTTGAAATATGCGTAAGATAATTATAAAAATATATCTTCATTAAACTTTGTCATGATATATTTATTTATTCATCTCATTATAAGTATAGATTATATATTTGAAAATTATAGTCAAAATCTTATATTTCATATTACTAGACTTTCTTAAGATTCTTTCACCATGATACACATATTTTATCATCTCAATATAAATGCAAATTATATATTTGAAAATTAAATTCGCCATCATATATTTCATATTAGTAGACTTTCTTAAGATTCTGTATGTAAATGCTTCAAATTTTTTATTTCAAGTATAACAAAATTTGATTTTCAAGAAAAACAATTCCACTTTTTGAACAAAAAGCCAAACAAACTTGTTAGATTTACAAATAGTTTTTTATATAGTTTGATATACAATATTATCCATATAAAGCATATAATATTTTTTTAAAATATTATATTTAATGCTTGATATATATTTGATCTTTATCAATAGGTCAAACCAACTTCTTGCATTCATAAATAGAGACAATTTTTATATATTTTAATAATACTTTTGATATGTAATATTCTCTATATAAAATATATAAGAGTTTAAAAATCATATTTTTTATGCTCAATATATATATGATCTTTATCTCATTCAAGTGGAATGTTTCCATGTTAATTTTTAATTATGAAAAAAAATTAAAATTGTCTTTATTCTATTGAAATAACTACTAAAAATAAATTACTCCATCTCCCTATAGAGTTTAAGAGGGGGGATTCACTTCTAGGGATTGCTCTTGCTTCTGACTCACCTTTAAGTAGAAATGAGAGGGCGTGGGGATTGGGGATTTCCTCCATATCGAAAAAAAATAAATCTATATTATTAAAAAAATGTCATGTAAACTCTTAAATTTATTTTCTTTCAAATTTTATTTGCACATATTATCATTAATACCATCAATACAAATTTAAAATTAATTATTTAAAAATAATAAAATAAATATTCATAAAACCAAGCTACACAAATAATAAAAGTTTCTTTTTCCACAACACATAAAATTAGAATGTCGGCCTAACTTTCAATTCTCAAGATGACCTTGTGTCTCTACCCTTTTTTTTTTTTTGGTTATATGTACTATAACTTTAATCAATAAATACAAATGCATATATTCATAAAAAAATGTATCAGAAATTGAATTGTGTGTTATAAAAGTATAACCCAAAAATTTGCATTCTTAATTCCTGCATAAATTGAACAGTATCGCAAATAAACTAGAAGCAGAAATAAATGACCGACACTTTTACTTAATATACTTTACCTTCCATTACAGTAGATAAATGGTGGATTTAGAATGGACACCATTCTTCGTCTTCTTCAGAAGAGAAGAACTATTAGCAGAATTGGAAGCCATATCTACTGGTTTTGGATTGTTCGTTTTTCTTTCTTCTAAAACTTAAGCACGGACTTCTAAAGATTTCGAGAAAGAAATTTTTCATGACAAACAAAAAGATTATACCGCTCCCTACATATCTAGTTGTTCGTGCCGTATCGTAAGTGAAGGAAAATAAATTTAGTAAATGAAGATATTTAGATTTTTATTTAGAGAAGTTTGACTTTTGGATGTTTTAAGATGAGAAATAAAATCAGATAATTTAGGAGAAAGGATCTAGTAGTTGAGCATGTTTCAATGGCTGTGATAGAATTTGTTGATTTAATGTCTAATTTTTTTGACAATAGTATATCAATAGTTGCGACTTTTGTTATTGCAATGATGACCACCCATAATTGAATAAAATGTAATCCTAAACAATAAAAAAAAATGAATCATGTGATGCCACATCCGCACATAAGTATCAGTCACACTTTTGCACAAGTGTTGGTCTCACTTTTTTCTTGGGTTGTTTTGGACACCTTGACAAAAAAACATGTTGATGTGGCATCATATTTGATGATGTGGCCCTATAACTTTTCTTCTAAAATCAGTTAAACCTAAACTTGGAGGAGCAATTTGAGACTCGTGCACTTAAAATTTGAAGATATCAAAACAAGTAATCTGAATCTAGTTTCCAAGCTATTGATTTTTTTCAAAAATGGATAATTTTAAGGGGGTCATATCTTTTGTGCACACAAAAGCATTCCTTTTTTTTTTAGAAAAACATAACTTAGTGTTTGGTGTGTCCATAAAAAAGTGTTATAGTTACATTTAATATTTTGAAAAACCTTTTGGTAGAAAGATAGTTAAGAGTGAGTACTAGAAGTTGTGTGTTTTTTTGTAATTTTTGATTGACTACATACACACATACATACATACATACATACATACATACATATACATATACATATACATATATAGATACCTATACCTATACATATACATATACATATACCCACTTGATAATGTGTAAACCTAATGATAAAGAAGTTGAGAAACCATATTGGAAGAAGAAAACATGTTATAAGGACAAAAATAAAGCTCTTGAGCATAAGGTTTTTCATCTAAGGGTAAGTACAAGAAAAAAAACACGTATGTTTTATTTGAATGAAAAATACACAAATGTTATTTGAACTAAAAACACGTGCATTCTTTTATGAGAAAAAAAATGTGCACACGTTATAGAAAATATGTGTTACATATGATAAACAAGAAAAATATGTATGCATTTTGTTGCTCACATAAAGATAAAAAAGGAACATGCCTCTAGATGCTACGGCCTTTGGCCTTGTCTTATTTTTTTTATTAGGATATATATATATATATATATATATATATATATATATATATATATATATATATATATATATATATATATATATATATATATATATATATATAACATTATGTTTAAGTATAAATTATATTTTCTCTTTGTCTAAAATATAACTATACTTTATATTTCATTTTACGTATATATTGACAAGATGTTTGAGAATGGTTTTAGATCTCTAAGAGTCAAATGTTGTTTCTAGAATTTAGGAGATCTTATAATTTTTTAGACTTAGTTAAATTATAGTAATATGTACGCTTTGAACATCATTCTCTTTCTATCTTTCTATCTCATGCTTTTTGTCTCCACCAAGCTCTAAACCTATCTATATTCCTATCTCTCTCCTTCGCATCCCTCTCTATCTCTCTCTATCTCTTTCTCTCCTCTCTCCTCATACTCTAGATCTTATAATTTCTTAGACTTAGTTAAATTTAAATAATCACTAAGCTCCTATTATCATTCTCTCTATCTCTATTCCATTCTCTTTGTCTCCCTTGATCTCTAGACCTATCTCTCTTCCTATCACTCTCCCTCTCCCCCTCTCTCTCTCGTCTCTAGATCTCATTTTCTCCTCTCTCCCAAAACTCTAAACCTTTCTTTCTCACCCTTATACTTCATATCTCCCCTCTCTTCTCTACATACCTCACACACATTCTTTCCTCTCTCCCTCTCCCTACATACCTTCCATCACTCCCTTCCTACTATTAGGATAACCGGTGGACAACTAAGAGGGGGGTGAATTAATTGTCAACATATTATGAAACTTTAAGCACACAAAACCTTTTACCAGAATGCATAAACCAAATACCAGAATAGAAGATATAACAATTAAGCACAAACATAAATGACAAAACGATTACCATCCATCCACAACACATAACACCAAGATTTGTATGTGGAAAACCTGGTAAAGGGAAAAACCATGGTGGGAAGCCTACCCATAGTCAGATAATACTTCTGCAGTAAGTATGTGATTAAAATAAGAGGGGCCTACACATGCAGGAAGGCCAACAACCTAGAGTGCACTGCTCATCACAAGAGGAGCCTCACTGACTACAAAAGAAATCCAGACTACAATCTAGAAAGATGAGTGAGCTACAAGAATAGCATCTCCTATGCCTGATTATAGTTCCAGTTAAGCTCAATACTGGAGGTCTTAAACCTCTTACACAAACCCAGTTTGATCACCTATGATCGACAAAAACTTCTTCATATGATTACAACTTTATTCGCACACAGATAATCCCATAACCCATATACCATGATCTACAAAGAGATCTTATATCATATTTATACCAACTCGGGACCTAAACAATTAGGTCGGCCACCTAAAAGATAATACAATAAATTCGTTACATAATCCCGCAAACCAATGATAAACGAAGTCGGCCTAAGACTGAAACAACATAATCCAATCAATAAATTAATCCAACCAGTAATGCATCGAGAGAATCATCCAACACGTTACATAAACCGGTCCATAACCTAACACCACCAATCAACTGAAACATGAACATGATAACCTTCTAGAAGCTGCACCAACACCACTTATCAGATTCAACAAAATATCTTTGAAGTAGTCACCGGTGAGGAGGGACCTCAAGGAGATCAGTCCAACTCAGTCAGCAAGAGTAAACACAAGGGAAACACATAGATATGATGGAGGCAATGCAGAGTAGATAGTTTTATTGCATGAAATTTGATTACATCCAACTGATAACAATTGGGTTACAACATACCGGCACACATGCCTGATAGAATAGGTCACAATCAGGATCTTGAATCTAAAGATCTATCTTCTAGGCACAGTCAATCTATCTGATACTCAAATTGATTAATATTTATTACATTCTAAAGTATGATTAAAAGTATATATATTGATCCAAAGGATCCAGTTAGCCCAAAAGGGATCAAAACCCGAAGAGCAAGACCTAACGTGCAAATGAACAAGGTCAGCCTCAGCCAAGAGATTCCTCCAAAATATCCAAAGGATGAAACGAAGCAAGTTGGCCATGCACCAAGAAACATCAAGATCAATGCTCAAGGCTCCACAATCTTTGGAATAGGTTCCGATAGATCACCATAACAAGTGTCAGGAAACCGGTAACAAGAAACTGTCATGGAAACCGACAACGATATCTTATGAGAAAGTGATCCAAATGAGATACGGTTTGGAAGCAAGAAAGATGATAAAGTCTTCAAGTAGAATCCAACTCCACAAGATTGGGTGAGCCGAAACCAGGACACACAAAAAGAAAATTGAAACTACAAACAAAACAAAAAGGAAAATATTTTTTGGTTGATGCAAGATTGTTGTGAATCGGGGATGCTCTTGCATCAAACATCTGGGGTTAATGAAAAAGTGAGCCTCTCACTTTTTTGGGGTCAGAGGTGTTGGCATTGGTTTGTCATTGATGTCAACCAGTATGTGATGAATACCAGTATGAGAGATGTATGTGCAACACTGTCAAGGAGGAGTACAGGTTGAGATATCTTTGATATCACCTTGTGTTGCAGACAACCAGTAAGGTAAGGAAGATGACCCCGGGAGTCACCGGTACATAAGTTGGTGCCTGACTTGTGTGGATGGAATGGTAAGGTAATCAGTACTGGTACATATGTCAACTGGTAAGTTTTGTGTTGACATGGGGAAGTTAGATCAACCAAGTGAGTGGTTGTCAGCCTGCAAAGGTCATGACCAATGTACAAATAGGATGAGCAAGGTGCTTGGATGTTGTTTATGATGAAGAGGCAAAATGTTACCTAAATCACATCCAAACTGGAGGAGAAGAATGAACAAATCATAGGTATGTTGTAAGGTTGTAGGACAACAAGATTCCCACCTGATGAATATGCAGTCATCATGAGAAGAAATGACTGACAGTGAGTGTGCCCACACCAGATCTATTGATGAAACAAAGAAATGCATTAAGTGCATGAAATCAGGGATATGCACTGGATGAACTAAGAATGTATGTTGAGATGCCAACACAGATGAAGAGTGATGAGTTTGTCAGCATGATAAACTAGTTGAGATTTGGTCCAAGTTGATCAAGAGAAAGCAAGGCTGATCATATGCATTCAAAGGAGAATGGATAGATTGAGAGATGGAGTCTGGTCAAGGTTGATGACATGGTGTGATCAAGTGTGTTTACTGGTATGTAAATCCATTGGTACTATGAGCAAGGAGCAGATGCACAAGACTTCCCAATTTTTGGGAATGTGCATATTTTGGATAGACATGTCTGATGACTTGTTTAGGCATTCCACCAATAGTTTAGCAGAGAGAAGACATGATGAGTTAACCAGTAGAATGAGAGATACCGATAGGGTTAGTAAACTGACATAGAAGAGAAACCGGTAGAGTGTTTGGTTGGTGATCTTATCTGGACCAACATGAAGAGTCAAGCTAGCAATTGGTCAACACGGATGCCACTTGGAGTCAAGGTGGCAACCTCATGGAGATTGGTGAAGTGTCATGTAGAGATAAGTATTTCTATAAGCATGCATTGAATATGGATCCCATGATTTATGGATTGGATCAGAGAAGTGTGGCTCAAGGAAGGATGAATGATAGAGAAGAATCAGGGATTTATTGGCGCCTAGATTGAAGCAAGAAGATTAGGTTGTGAGAAGACCTTGTGGAGGAAACAACGTAAACATTAATGGCATTTTGATAGAGGCAGGTCAAGATACATGACTATGTTTATTACATTTGGAAAACGTGTATTGGAAGGCACGTTATTAACAGAGTTGTATAGTTGGCTCTCTAGGAGATCAGATTGGGGAAGATCTGATTGGATTTGGTTTGCCTCGAGGGTGATGAGGAAACCCTAACTGACTAGATTTTGAATTGGATTTTGGTGGGAAAACTAGTCTATAAATATGTAGGCCAAAGACATAGTTAAGTTGCTGCTAAAGAGAAGAGGATAGTGCTACTGTGAAGTGATTGAGTGTTACTTCTATATGCGAGAGAAAATCAGCCAAGTGCTCAATGAGTACCTGAGAAAAGAGGGAGAGTGAAGAGAAGAACCGATAGTGGTTATACTGACAAAGCAGAAGTGAAAAGAGTTGCAGAGAAGGCAGATAGTGGACTAGTAGAGTATAGCACTGGTAAAGTGCAAAGCAGTGTGGAGGAAATCCAGCAGAGAAGAAGAAGAGAAGAGGTGTACTAGTAGGGTTTTCTGATAGTAGAGCAGCAGGTGAGAGAAATAGAAGGTTGAGTCGGTGTAGCAGAGAATGTATCTCACTAACAGAGTAAGGTATATGAAATGGTTACAAGATTCATTTGTAACAAGACAACTACTTTTGTAATTGATGTTTTTATTGTGAACACTGAGTTTTAGCTCGGTGCAGGGGTTGTAGCTCCTTTGGGTTGTATCCCATAAACAAGTTAGAGGTTGATGCTCCTTGGGTTGGTGCCTTAAATAGTGTAACAGAGTTTTCATTGTGAGGCTGGATTGGAGCAGTAGACTCCAGCAACATTGATCATTGAGGTTTTTCCCATCTTGGATTTTCCTCATAGATATTGGTTTTATGTGATCTCCCTTGTGTGATTGCATTGTTGGTCTCCCTACTAAGTAGTAAGTCTGCATTGGGTTAGATCTATTAACCAGTATGCTCACATAGGATAGATAAAGAGAAAATTTTGAGAACCACTGATTCACCCCCTCTCAGTGGTGCATTGTGTCTAACAATTGGTATTAGAGTGTAGGTTCCTAGCTAGACGAGCTTTCTCCACCTTGGGTAGATTCTGGCTTAAGGACACAATGGTTTATTTAGTGTCAATCCCTGATCCTATGTTTTATTGTTCAAACTATTCTATTTGAGAGTTGTAGAATGGAAGTCTTCCTATCCTCTCTAGGGTTTGATGTATCAATGTCGGTTATTAATGGTCTCCCTAGGAATGTCAGTCCTCCCTCTGGATCTGAAGATGAAAGAAGATGCATTTGTAATGAAGAAGCCATGAAGGCCATATTCAGTGGGCTCACCGATGATGTCTCCTCACAAGTGGATAGATGCAAAACAACAAAAAGTTTATGGGAGAGATTGAAGAAGCTCTATGGAAATGAGCCTACTACTGCAAGATCAACATGTGAAGATAGTATGAGAAATATATCTCGTGCCTCTACAGATGATGAAGGTAGACCGGCTAGTAGCTCCAACATTGATTAAAAAAGGAACCCACCTCTTCATGGCTCAAGAATCTGAAGATGAGGTGTACACATTTGGGAGTATTAAGGCAAATAGTTCCCACCGACAAGATGTGTTTGGCAGTGATGACAAAGATGAAGAAGTCAAGGCAGATAGATCTAGCCATCAAGATCTATTTGAGAGTGAAGGTGAAGAAGAGGATGAAGCAAAAGTTGATCTTGAAGGAGAGCTTGTAAATGCACTTGAAGAATTCAGTAGAGTTAGAAGGGAATACAAGCTAATCAAGGATGCTGCTATAGTGGAGCAGAACCGGTTAATCAAATGCCTTAAATAATATGAGAAATGCATCTCAGAGTTAAAGACTTAGGTAGAAGACACCAAGGGATGCCGGTGTGAAGATCTAGCATATAGGATAGAAGTTAAAAATAAAGAATATCAACAGTTGCATGGAGAAATGGAGGTTCTCCGAAATGACCTTGAGAAGTATCAGGATGAGCTCAAGGTAAGAATCCAGTTTGATGGTAGCAATGATGCCTTGGACAATATGTTGAAGAAGTAGAAGCATGCCAAGGACACTGAAGGGTTAGGTATTGGTGTCGGGGAATGCTCCACCAGCAAGAATGTCCCCCATAATGACATTTAGTTTGTCTCCTCAAATGGAGAGAACAAGGAACAAAACTTCATAGTCAAAAATGCTCCCCGAAAGAAGGTTGGCCTAAGAACAACCAGTGAGTACTTGCAGACAAAAAGGGAGACTAGTGCTGCAAGAAGGAGCAACAATATAGATCCCAAAGGTAAAGGGAAGATGGGAGAAGAAAACTTCACCAGAAGCAGGAAAATGAGAAAACAACAAAGAAGACCTCCTACCAGCAGAGGACAAGGAAATGCTACCACCCACAGGGCAAAGCAAGCGTGGGAGAAGAAGAGACTAGATGAAAGAGCTGCAAAGAATGGACAACCCAAGGTCCATCCATGAAGAAGTGGAAATAGAGATGCAAAACCGGTAAGATCTCCTCATGCATGGAAAAATAAATTTGTAAGTCATATGCCATCCTTTACCGGTTATTTCTTTGCATTTAATGCTTATGGCCATAGGGCAGAGGAGTATGGAAAGAGGTATAGAAAGAATAATATAGGATCTCATGGACATCATGCATATGAGAAAAATTTATCCAGGAGTAGATACATGCATATCCCCTCCGCTGGTTATGCAAATGTTGTTTGTCTTAACTACAATAGTTTTAGTCATAGAGGGTTTGAGTGAAAGAAGAGGAACTTGCAGTCACATGGTGGTTGGTATAACTATGCTCTGGAGAAATTTGAATATAAAGCATATGGAAGTTAGAGACCTGCATGGAACCAGAGGAGAAATATCCCTGAAGGAGCAAGAGGTCCACCAGTTTCGGTTGCCAGTCACAACAACATGACCAGAAGAAGATGGTAAAACCGGTATGTCAAGAGATTCCCCAATCATGAAGTTGGGATGGATATTGTGTGCTACTATAGAACTACTTCTGGCTATGATGGAAATTCAAGAAATGGAAGGACTTATCAACAGAATAAGGAAAGACCTGCTCCCAAATCTGAAAATGGGAAGAAGAATGAGATCATGCAGGTATGAGGGAAGAAGACCATAGATTGAAATGGTGCATTCAGTGCACATGTAATATCTCCTAAGGCCTAAAGGAGATGTAGGATCTTAGGGGGAGTAATATATTGAATTTATCATTCACCACCTTAGTGATGAAGGCAACATGGAAGAACATACTGTTGCCGGTATGAAAGAAGAAAATGAGATGATAATGTGTGTAGAGGTTACCTTGACTACACACCTACAAATTAATGTTGGATCACTATTGCTTGTGTCCATAAATGGAGGTTAACACTTGGAATCAGATGCCAAGTGACACAAAGGCCAGGAGTCATAGGAAGGTCTCTGGTAGTGATGATGAACTGGTACAAGAAACTATTATGTGCGGGATGTTTACCGACATAAATGCTAACAGGTACTTGCAGGTTATGTAAGATAATGAAGTTGGAGATCATTGCAATAGCCCCTGTAACATGGTTTGTGGAGTTCATCTCTTAGGTGGTATTGGAAAAGACCTGAATGACATATGTTGGCCCCATGGTTGATCATGCAGGCATGCATATTTTTTGGGCTAATTGGTTTAATTTATGACATGATGATGTCATTGTATGGCATTGTGTGGTTCTAGGATCATGTCATATGCTGTAGTGGAAACAATGGAGCTAAAGAATAATTAGATGATCACATTTGCATAACTAAACTAGTATATGGAGGTGTTTGGAGCCCTAGTGTTAGACCCTACCAAAAATAAGGACCTGAGACGTATGACTCATGGGGAGTTCAAGTGGCTATGATGCAAAGTTGGGATGCTTGAACTTGGAAGAGTAAGTGCATTGACTGCCCAAAACTGCAGATGATGAAAGCTATAGTAGGAATACCCAGGAGAATTTCATTATAAGGGGTATCTACTTGTCATTTGGTTGGTTGTATTCATAGAACAATCACATTTTATTCCTACTTATCATTGGGCTGGTTGTATTGGTAGTACAATCACACTTGATTCCTAAAGAAATTTGGGATCAAATAGGAGGTGATGTAGGTTGTCCAACAGGTGAGTTGTGTTCACTGGCACATCCCTCTGCAATTGAGTATTTCAACAAATGGTATATAATTTGCATGCTCAATTGGTGTCAGTTGATGGTTGGATTCCTCCATCTCAAGTGCTGTGACTTGATAAAATGCAACAAAATGTAACAATTGGTATCAAAGAAGGAGAGACATCCGGTAAAGACAAAGGGAGAGAAAGACTTATGTCAATGTCTGGTAAATACAAGGAGGAATGATACCCTGACAATGCCCTTTGCCATTGTTGTCAGAGCGAGGGAAAGATTATGTAGTATAATGCATACTACATGTGCAGAGAATCCATAGATCTGTGAAAGGGGGAGAAGGATTATGTAGTATGCCGGATACTACATGTCTTGACATCAATGCCAAAGGGGGAGATTATTAGCATTGGGTTGTCATTGATGTCAACCAATATGGGATGACTACTGATATGAGAGATGTGTGTACAACACTGTCAAGGAGGAGTATATGCTGAGATATCTTTGATATCACCTTGTGTTGCAGACAACTGGTAAGGTAAGGAAGATGACCCCAGGAGTCATTGGTACACAAGTTGGTGCTTGACTTATGTGGATGGAATGGTAAGGTGATCGATACTGGTATGGATGTCAACTAGTAAGTGTTGTGTTGACATGGGGAAGTTAGATCAACCAAGTGAGTGGTTGTCAGCATGAAAAGGTCATGACTAGTGTACAAGCAGGATGAGCAAGGTGCTTGGATGTTGTTTGTGATGAAGAGGCAGAATGCTACCTAAATCACATCAACACTAGAGGAGAAGAATGAACAGATCATAGGTATGTTGTAAGGTTGCAAGACAACAAGACTCCCACCCGATGAAGATGCAATCATCATGAGAAGAAATGATTGATAGTGAGTGTGCCCACACTAGATCTATCGATGAAACAAAGGAATGCATTAAGTGCATGAAATCAGGGATATGCACTGGATCGACTGAGAAGGCATGTTGAGATGCCAACATACATGAAGAGTGATGAGTTTGTCAGCATGACAAACCGATTGAGATTTGGTCTGAGTTGATCAGGAGAAGGCAAGGCTGAGCAGATGCAGTCATAGGAGAATGACCAGATTGAAGATGGAGTCTGGTGAAGGTTGATGACATGGTGTCATCAAGTGTGTTTATCAGTATGTAAGTCCATCGGCACTATGAGCAAGGAGCAGATGCACAAGACTTCCCAGTTTTTGGGAATGTGCATGTTTTGGATAGACATGTCTGATGACCTGTTTAGGTGTTCCATCGATAGTTCAGGAGAGAGAAGACATGATGAGTTAACTGATAGAATGAGAGATACTGGTAGGGTTAGTAAACCGACAAAGAAGAGAAACTAATAGAGTGTTTGGTTGGTGATCCTATTTGGATCGACATGAAGAGTCAAGATGGTAGCTGGTCGACATGGATGCCACTTGGAGTCAAGGTGACAAGCTCGTGGAGATTGGTGAATTGTCGTGTAGAGACATATATTTCTATAGGCGCACATTGAATATGGATCCCATGATTTATGGATTGGATCCAAGAAGTGTGGCTCGAGGAAGGATGAACGATAGAGAAAAATCAGGGATTTGTTGGCACTTGGATCGAACCAAGAAGATCAGACTGTGAGAAGACCTTGAGGAGGAAACATCAAAAAGATTAATGGTGTTTTGATAGAGGCAGGTCAAGATACATGACCATGTTTACTACATTTGGAAAATGTGTATTGGAAGGTGCATTATTAGTGGAGTTGTACAGTTGGCTGTCTGCGAGATCAGATCGAGGAAGATCTCATTGGATTTGGTTTGCCTTGAGGGTGATGAGGAAACCCTAACCACCTAGGTTTTAAATTGGATTTTGGCAGGAAAACCAGTCTATAAATATGTAGACCAAAGACATAGCTAGGTTGTTGCTGAAGAGAAGAGGATAGTGCTACTGGGAAGTGATTGAGTGTTACTTTAGCATTTGAGAGGAAATCGACCAAGCACTCAATGAGTATCTGAGAAAAGAGGGAGAGTGAAGAGTAGAATCGGTAGTGGCTGTACGGACAAAGTAGAAGTGAAGAGTGTTGCATAGAAGGAAGAGAGTGGTTCAGTAGAGTATAGCACTAGTAAAGTGCAGAGCAGTGTGGAGGAGATCCAATAGAGAAGAAGAAGAGAAGAGGTGTAATGGTAGGGTTTGTCGGTAGTAGAGCAGCAGGTGAGAGAAGCAGAAGGTTGAGTCAGTGTAGAAGAGAAGGTATCTAATTGATAGAGTAAGGTATATGAAATGGTTACAAGATTCACTTGTAACAAGACAACTACTTTTGTAATTGATGTTTTAATTGTGAACATTAAGTTGTAGCTCAGTGCAGGGGTTGTAGCTCCTTTGGGTTGTAGCCCATAAACATGTTAGGGTTTGGTGCTCCTTGGGTTGGTGCCCTAAATCAAGGGTTGGTGCTCCTTGGGTTGGTGCCTTAAACAATGTAACAGAGTTTTCATTATGAGGCTAGATTGGATCACTAGACTCCAGTAGCATTGCTCACTGAGGTTTTTCCCATATTGGGTTTTCCTCATATATATTGGTGTTATGTGTTGTCCCTTGTGTGATTGCATTTTTTTTGGTCTCCCTACTAAGAAGTAAGTTTGCATTGGGTTAGATCTATTAACTGGTATGCTCACATAGGATAGAAAAAGGGAAACGTTTGAGAACCACTGATTCACCTCCCTCTCATTGGAGCATTGTGTCTAACAAGAGGGAAACCATGGTGGTCTACCTCTTCCTGAGAAATCCAAGATGAATCTTCAACTGGTTTTCTCTTCCACTTCACAAGATATTCTTTGTACTAACTGTTCTGGGTACTACGACCAATCCTACTGTCTAAAATCTCTTCAATGTGATCTAGTTCCTTATGGGGCAATTGTTTCTCTAAGTCTGCAACACTGTCCGTAATGCATTCTAGTTCATGGTACTCATGAAGATCGACAATGTTGAATATAGGTGAAATACTTAAACTATCTTGTAGCTCCACTTCATATGCATTTCCAGAGCTGATCTTTCTCAAAATCTTATAGGGTCCAAACTTCTTCTTTTGTAACTTGTTATAAGTTCCAACCGGGAATCTCTCTTTTCTCAAGTATACCATCACTTCATCTCCAACTTAAAATTCCTTATGTCTCCTCTTCTCATCGACCTTCTCCTCATATTTGATATTCATGTCTTCCAAATGTTGTTTAAGTTAAATATGCAATGCTGCCATGTGATCTGCAAAATCTTCTGCTTTTGAACTCTTTCAGTCTTCACTGCTAATGTCTCTTAATTCTGCTATTCCTCTAGGATGTACTTTGGTAATAATCTCAAAAGGTGTTTTTCTGGTACTTCTATTCACTAAATTGTTATAGGCAAAATCTTCTTTTGCAAGGATCAAATCCCAACTTTTGGTTTTATCTCCCACTAAACATCTCAACAACTTTCCCAAACTCCGGTTAACTACTTTTGTCTATGCATCACTATGTGGATGAAAAGTAGAACTAAACTTGAAATCTGTCTTCATCTTCTTCCATAGTGTTCTCCAAAAATAGCCAACAAACTTAGTTTCTCTGTCTGAAACTATGATCTTAGGTAATCCATGCAATCTCACCACTTCCTTGAAAAATAGTTGTGCTACATGCAACACATGTGATGTCTTCTTACAAGGTATGAAATGAGCCATCTTTAAAAATCCATCCACTACCACAAATATAGAATCAATCCCTCTCAGTGTCTTAGGCAATCCAAGTACAAAATCCATGCTTATATCCTCCCAAGGTCTTACCAGTACTATCAAAGGTTTATACAATCCCGCATTCTGATTACTACCTTTTGCAACTTGACAAACTCTACAACTTTGCACATATCTCTTAACATCCTTATGAATCCGGGGCCAAAAGTACTGCTCACTCACAAATGCAACTATTTTGTCAATGCCAAAATGTCCAACTAGACCTCCACTATGTTTCTCTTTTATTAGGTTCTCTCTCTTTTGGAACTCTTAGGTATTCACAACTAAACTCTCCTAAATAAAATCCCATCTCGAATGAAATAATCCAGCCACTTGCTCCTATCAACCATAACCGGTTCTCTACATGCTTTCCAAGGTTCTGCAAAATCCCGATCTTCATCATACAAGGTTTTCAAATCTTCAAAACCTAATACTGTCACTCTCATTTCTGTCAGCAAATTCCTTCTCCTACTCAATGTCTCAACAACTTTGTTAGATTTCCCACCTCTATGCTTCAACACAAAGGTGTAACTCTGCAAGAATTATACCCATCTCATATGTCTATGATTCAACTTACTCTAACTATTCAAATAGTGCAAAGCTTGATGGTCTATATACAACACAAACTCCTTAGGCAACAAGTAGTGTCTCCATTTCTTCAAGGCTTGAATTATTGCATTAAATTATTGATCATACACTAAATATGTCTTCCGGGTATCATTCAATTTCTCACTAAAATATGCTACAGCTCTCCCTTCTTGACTCAAAACTGCTCCTATTGTTGTTCAACTTGCATCACAATCCACTTGAAATACCTTATTGAAATCCGATAAAGCTAACATAGGCTTCTCAGCCACTTTCTGCTTCAACAATTCAAAAATTTTGTTTGCTCCGGTGGTCCACTTAAATTCCTTCCAATCTCCTCTCATGGTCTCAGTCATAGGGTTACAAACTAAATTGAAATTTAAGATAAACTTCTGGTAAAAACTAGCCAATCCATGAAATGATCTTACCTCTCCAATGCTTTCTGGTGTAGGTCACTCAACAATGGCTTTCACTTTCTCAGAGTCCATATTCAAACCATCCTCAAATATCACAAATCCTAAATAGACTAACTCATCCTTCATGAAAGTACACTTCTTAATATTGATCAACAACTTTTCTTCTCTCAACCTTTGAAAAACTTGTCTTAACTACAATAAATGCCCCTCTTTTGTTCTACTGAAAATCAGAATGTCATCCAAATACACAATAACAAACTTACCCAATAATTTCTTTAATACCTCATTCATCAACCTCATGAAAGTGCTTGGTGCATTAGTCAATAAAAAAGGCATCACCAACCATTCATATAGTCCTTCATTTGTCTTAAATGTTGTCTTCCACTCATCACCTTCTCTGATCCTGATCTAATGGTATCCACTCTTCAAATCTTTGTAAAGTATTTTTCTCTACTCAAACAATCCATTATGTCATCCATCTTAGGCAAAGGAAACCAATATTTTACTATGATCTTGTTTATTTCTCTTGAATCAATACACATCCTCCATTCTCCATTCTTCTTAGGTTCTAATACGACTGGTATTGCACAAGGGCTCAGAATATCTCTGATCAAACCTTTCTTCAACAACTCTTGCACTTGTCTATTCAGTTCTTCATTCTTTGTCGGTGTCAACCGGTGTGCAACTTTGTTAGGCAAACTAGCTCCAAGAACCAAATCCATGAAATGACTAATACTTCTAATAGGTGGCAATCCATCAGGTACATTATTTGAAATGATGTCCTCATATTCTGTCAGCAAATATCTTATCACTGCTGGGTGTTCTCCTTCCAATTCTAGTCTCTTAGTATTCTTTGGAATTAAGGCAAAACATACATTCTCATGTCTCAGTTCATCGATGACTTTCCTTCCATCTACTAAAAATATTCTGGTATTTGTACAAACTTCACTCTTCAAAGGTTCCTCCAAAGGTAACAAGGTTTGCTTCATCCCATTTCCCACAATAGTGTATGCATTCTTCCTCCCATCATATATTGCTTGTCTATCAAACTGCCAAGGTCTTCCCAACAAAAGATGACAAATATCCATACACATAATATCACACAAAACTTCATCATGATAATTCCCAATTTTCAATTTTACCAAACATTGTTCACTTACTAACAACTTATGTTCATCCTAAATCCATGCTATCTGATAAGGCTTGTGGTGTTTCAATCTCTCCAATTTCTACTTATTCACCATCTCTTCTGAAACAAGATTATCTGCACTACCACTATCAATAACTTTACAACACTTACCAGATACCTTACATCTGGTCTTGAACAGGTTCTTCCTCTGCAAGGGTTCTTCATCTCCTATAGTATGACACAAAGCTCTCCTCATCATCAATAGTTATCCATCTTCCAGTTTATTGTCTAATCCGGTGGGGTTTTCTTCCACCACTACTTCTCTTTCGGTAGCCTCTGTCTTCTTACATTCAAATACACGATGTCCTTCTCCTCCACACTTAAAGAAGGTTCCTCTAAATGTCCTCCTATCTTGTCTTCCAAATTTCTCATTCCAGTAACCATCTGGTTCTCTCCTCCGGTAGAAATTTCTATCATCCTTTCGGTATGGATTACCTTCCTTGCTCACTTCCTTATCCTTGTTTTGATCTTCTCTAGTTCGTCTTCCTTGAAATCTTCCTCTGATAAAACTTCCACCTCTACCTCTCTGTCTCTGCTCATGTCTTTTATTCAATTTCTCTTCGGTCTTTAGTGTACACTAGTAATCATCTTCAATACTCTCTAATTTGATCATACTGAGTTCATCTTGTATATACATTCACAATCCATTCAAATATCTTGCAATCTATTCAACTTCATCATCAACATGTCTAGATCTGATATTCAATTCGTAAAATGCTTTGATGTATTCCTTCACACTAGATTCCTTCTATCTCAGGTTTTGCAATTTTCAGAACAAATCCACTTGATAATTCATCGGAGAAAACTTTGATTTTAACTTAGCAATCATTTGATACCATGTCTTAATCTTTTCTTTACCTCTTCTTTGTCTATCAACTTATAAATTCTCCCACCAAAGAGATCCATGACCTTTCAACTGGGTACAAGCATATTTCACCTTCCTCTCTTCTGCAATGTTTCCAAAATCAAAATACTTCTCCATCTCCAAGATCCAATCCATCAATTCATCTGAATCCAACTTCCCATCATATTCCAGTGGGGGTAAGTGCACAAAGATGGTGGTAAAAAAGGGGGGTATAAGTGGACACTATTTTTTTTTAAATCAAGTGAACTTGAACTTGGAGGCAAAATTTGAAAGTCATCCACTCAAGATATGAAGATAATCAAAGAACAAATATTGTATTAATTTGAATCTAGTTTTCAAACTACTAAACTTTCTCAAAATTTGATAATATTAAGGTGGTCAAATCTTTCGTGCACGAAAAAAATGACCCTGATTTTTTCTGAAAAACATAACATAGTGTTTGACGTGCGCATAAAAAACATCATAGTTAGATTTAGTATTTTGACAAATCCTTTGGCAGAAAGATAGTTAAAGTGAGCACTATAAGATGTGTATTTTTTTGTAATTTTTTGTTGAGTATTTTTTTTTATGATTTTTCCAATCAAGCACATCCTGAAAATTAGGTACCTATTCGTGCACAAAGCATAAGTTGCACGTAACAAATCAAAAATACAATTTTTTTTTTAAATTGTAAAGAATCAAGTGCACTACAATAATATATAAAGTTTTTTAAATTTGGATAAGTATATCAAAAGTCATTCAAAAGATGGTGCACCTATGTCTTGGAGAACTATGGAGACACTGGTAAAAGAAATTCAATAATAATATGTTATTGTTGTTCAAATTGAAAAACAATTATATGGTTAGAAAGCTCAAAAAATGGGTGAAAATATGGTGGCAGTTTTAGAAATACTCACTTGATGAAGTGTAAACCTGATGATGACAAAGTCGATAAACCAAGTTGATAAAATAAAACACCTCAAAAATGAGAGAAATGGAGGGAAATCAAACTTCCAAACCGTAGCTTTGTCATCCAGGCCTATTTCCAAGCCTAAACAGTCAAAAGCGCATACAAGATACTTATGGTTTAAAAAGCGTGTATGGGGTACTTATGGTGTAATAAGCGTGTACACACTCTTTTATTATAAACAACATGTACGCACTCTTTTTACTATAAACAGTGTGCATGCGCTATTGTATAATATGATATTGTATATATAATATGTGTATATACATATAATATATGTTATATATAATATGTGTGTAGCGTTGTAAAATTGTGACACTTGCAATTTCGACTGCTTTGGGTCTTCACGATGGCAGCACAATGTTGAACCTGAATGGAGACCCCGAAACCTGCTTGCGACATCAAAAACTGCATCTTTTTGCACCTTGGCCTGATCCTCCTTGCACCCTGCTGTCCCGGGAGGTGGGACCATGGCGCCCAGCACCCTGGTCCTTCAGGACCATGGCGCCTAGTGCCCTGGTCCCTCAGGACCATGGCGCCCAGTGCCCTGGTCCCTGGCCCTATTTTGGGCCCGGTCTCTTGTTGGGCATCGGGTCTTCAAGTTTGCAATTTGGAAAATAATGCTCCTAGGTCAGCCTAAAGTCAGAAAAATCAGTCTCCTAACCCTAATTAACAAGTATATAAACTACATTTCCCCTCCTAGAAAAGGGGGCGAAAAATATATATGTGCAAGAGGCGGAAGCGATATTCAAACATTCAAACATTCAAGCATTCAAGCATTCCTTCAAGCAATTGAGCATTCTAAGTCTCCATTCAAGGCTAGGTGTTGCATTCAAGACAAGGATTCAACCATTGAAGAGGAGATCACTTACAACATACAACATACAACATAGAACATCATTACACCTTCGCATGTAAGAATACAAACATTCTTACAACAAGGTATCAATACTTGATTACATTACAAACATTTACATTTACAACATTCTCATTTCTTGGTTAATTCCAAAACTGGGGTTTGACCTGAAGGCAAACCCCTAATCCCTAACCCCCCAATCATCCTCTCTTTTCTGTGTGTAGGTTGCAGGTATGCGGCTGTAATTGAAGATCTGGAATCCTTGTACAGAGACAAAAAGATCCCCCTTCGTTTCGCAGATTTTTTGGAGGACCGTGTGCACTCCGGGCGCCATCATCCCATCAACTTTCGCTCAAACTTGCAGGACAGCATCGTCTCGACATTTTACTACTAATTTTAGGTCTGTAGCTTCATCCCGTGTCCTTATCTCCACCTACAAGTGAATCTTTCTTACTTTTATATACACTACTAGTTCAATCCTTCTATCTACATTCTTTACAAAAGAGGGTATCCTTGCTGTCTCAACCCTTGAAACTCAGTTAGAATCTAGTCTTGCATTGTGTGGGATTGGATCTTGTGGGTTTCAACCCCTCTTTTGAATGTAAAGTCTCTCCTAAGTGAAAATCGTCAACCCTAGTGACCTCCTTTCTCTCTCCTTGGAGTGGGGGGAACACTTAGGGTTCAATTTTCCGCTTTACATTTTGGTGAACCCGACGTGAACAACCTAATTCTGATTATTCATGGTTAGATATAAAAAAATTGGCTTCCTTAATTACATTTCCATCTTTTGCAAATTTTAGAGGTTAATTGCATAAAAAACCTAAATTTTCTTTTTAGTAATTGAGCTTGTGAAATGTTTATTTGTTAATGCTTGTTTCAGATCTACCCTTCTATTGCAAATTGTCAATTCATATTTGTGCTTTAATTCTGAAAATTAAGTGGTTAAGTGTCAAAACCCTAATTTCTAAAACCCTCTTGATTCAACCTTTGACTGATGATTTCACTGATCAAAACACCTCCAAATCGGCTGTAACTTTGGATTCCGCAACAAAATCATAATATCTCTCATCCCTAAAAATTTTGAAAAAAGTTGCGAGGACCGTGTGCACCCCGAGCGCCACCGTCCCCGACATTTTTTCTGAAATTTTGGGAGCTAGATCTTACTATATTTTTCTGCTAGAATCCAGAATCTTGGCTGATTTCATCAATTCTAACACTTTCAAAATTAAAGTCAAAGTTGGTCTAGTGATTGCTTGGATTAAGGCTTATAATCATTCAAAAATTGTTGAAATTGAAATTTTGTGTTAAAATTGTATTTCTTACTGTCCTAAATCTGAAAAGTGTGTTGGCATTCATTCGAAATTTCTGTACTTTATTCAAATTCTTGCAGTTTGTGACTTTTGAAATTAATTGTTTAATTGCAACAACTTTGATTTCTACTCTCAAATTTGAATTTTGCATGAAATCGAGTCAACTTTTAAATTTGAAAGCTTGCATTGCTTTCAGTATTCCCTCTAAAACCATAAAATTCCAAATTTCAGTTTCCCTCTCTTTTTCAAAATTCAAATTTTGCATTTTTCAACAATCTTGGTAGGGTTCAATTTTGAGATTGCAACTTTAATTTGGCCTATCTACAGATCGTAAAATCACTCAATTTTTTCTGATTAGCTTTAAAATCATCATAACTTTCATCCCTGAAAATTTTGAAAAAAGTTGTGAGGACCGTGTGCACTCCGTTCGCCACTGTCCTCAACATTTTTTCTGAAACTTCGGGAGATTGTCCTGATTGTATTTAACAGCTTAAATCTAGGAGATTGGCTGATTTTATTGAAATTTGCTACTTCTAAATTCAAAATCTTCTCTCTCTCTTTAGTGCATGAGTTTTACAACAATAAGCCCTACTTACACTATTCTTGTTAGACAAAGCCTTAGAATTAAGTCTTTCCAGGGTTTAATTACCGAGGAAATGGAACCTAATTTAAATAGCCTTTTTAACGAGGACTTGGGTAATTCCTCTAATCCTCTTAATGATGAAGAAGCTCTCCATGAGGTTTCTGTAGAACAACTTTCGAAATTGGATAACCAATTTGATGATTTTCAGCAATGGATGTCTCAAGAATACCCCGGTAGTCAAGCTCTTTCCTTAATTGAGGGTCTAAAACATATGGTTCAAAGTGATAAGAATGGAATTGATATTTTGCGTAGTATTGCACACATCGTGGATTCGAATGTGATGCCTATGAAGAGTTGTGCAGAAACTTTAGGTTATACACAACCTCCTACTCAAGTCAATCATTCTACCCCTTTGACAACTTCTATTACTAGTATACCTACTTTTACATCAAACATAATGACTACTTCCATACAAAACATTCCACCTATGATCACCAGTCATGGGGGCAATCCTTCTTCTTCAATCAACCCTCTTCCTTCATTCAATCCAACTTCTTCATTCATTCCCTTAATGAGTGTCCCTATTACATCTCCACAAATGAACATGACGCAAGGGGGCAATTCATTTAACCATTCCATTCCTCCTTGTAGTGTTCCTTCTTTCCAATCATCTCCTATGACTAACTATCATAGTGTTCCGCCACCTTACTCTCAACCAATACCTTCTTTCAATAACATAATACCTCCATCACAATCTAACATGTCTAATATGAACTCTGCGACTGAAGTGACCATTAACAATCTTGCACAAACTGTCTCTTCTTTACAACAACAAATTGCCTCTATGAATCAATCTAAGTTTAGTGTGCCCACATTTGATGTTGCGAGCCCACTTTCTCTTGACATTGTTCGAGCTATCCCTCCTAAACATGTTGAAATCCCGCAGTTGGAGCTTTATAATGGTAAAGGTGATCCTCTAACACATGTTAAGACCTTTCAAACAATATGTACCGATTTTGCTCATGACCAAAGGTTGCTTGCAAAACTGTTTACTAGAACATTAAGAGATAAGGCTCTACAATGGTATTGCTCATTGCCTTCCTATTCTATTACTTCTTTCCAACAACTTGCAAATGCTTTTATTCAACAATTTCAAAACAATATAAGTCCTAAAGTTACTTTGATTGATTTAATGCATTGTAAACAAGGTGTTAAAGAAAAAGTGTCTGATTTCATTGGTAGATATAAGCATTTGTGTGCTCAAATTTATTTTCCAGTACCTAATAATGATATTCAAAGAATCTTTATTTCTAATTTACAAAAAGATATTAGAGAAAAACTTCTGTTTTCTGAGTTTACTTCTTTCCAATAGTTGTGTGCAACTCTTCACAATTATCAACTGACTGTGAGTCAAATGGAACAAGCAAATCCTATGGCTCTGAGTGATAAGGGTGATAGTAGTCAACAACCATTTGGGAAGTTTAAACCGAACAGAGAGTTCATTAAGTTCAATGAAAACATCATCAACAACAATGTGAATGCAGCATCAGGTATGCCTCCTATTTCTAAGTTTTTCAAGAAAGAGAGAAAGTTTACTCCTTTGAATGAATCATTGCATAGTATTATGAATAAGTTATTGGAACAAAATGTGCTTACCCTCCCTCCTATAAAGCAAATAGATCCTGCAAAGATTAATTCACCCTATTTTTATAACAAATCTTTTTGTCAATTTCATCGTCAACCTGGGCATGATACTGAAAAATGTTTTGCTTTAAAGGGTAAAATTCAAGATTTGATTGATAATAATACTATCTCTGTTTTAGGTGTGAATGATAAAGGCAACACATCTATAGCTCTTCCTAACCAAAATCTTAAGATTTTTATCGATCCATTACCTTCTCATACCTCTAATGTGATTGAGACTAATGATTCCTCTTTCTCACCTGATAGTCTTGTGTCTATGACTCCGAATGTGATTAACTTTGTGGAGCAGCAGAAAATCCCTAAAGAACCTTCCATCACATTTGATTCCAGTGAAACTATCAGGGCACCTGATGGTCCTTTATATATAGTTGCAAAAGTCAAGAATACACCTTGCCGTGGAGTGCTTATTGATCCTTCTTGTATGGTTAATGTCATTACTGAAGAATTTCTTTTTTCTTTGCAATTGAATCAAGTGATCTATGACAAAACAAATGTGGTTGTGAAATTATTTGATGCATTTTCTTCTCCTACAATTGGTTCTATTACATTACCTATTGAGGTCCATAACAAATCCCTTGATGTGAGCTTCGCTATTATTCCATCGTCCGAACAATTTCGTGTGAAGCTAGGCTATCCTTGGCTATCTTCCATGAAAGCTGTTGCTTCTCCTATTCACAAGTGTTTGAAATTTCCCCATAATGGTGAAGTTGTTACTATCAATCATAGTCTCTTTAAACCAGCTGAAAGAACTTCTAGCGTTCCTATTGGTTATTTTTGGCCTAAACAATTTCAATCTTTTCAAATCTTATCAAAAGTGGAAAAAAGATATGATCCTATCTCTAAGTGAACCTAGAACACCCAAACTTGATATTCCTATCATTCTTGAGAAGGAAGTTCTTCCTTTGAAAGATAAAACTAATGTCTTTCCTCAAGAAGATTCCCAATCCATCCCTATGGATGTGACTACGTCTATGTCTAATAAAATTTTTAAAGGTAGACCTATACCTCCTCGTCATGATGGACTTGGTCTCCTTCCTAAACCAGATATTCCTCCTTTATATGGAGCAGTTCCTCCTCCTTCCTCTTATAGAGAGAAGAGACCTTCCTCTTCTCCTATTATCCAACCTAAGAGACCACAACCTAAACACCCAAGTGATAAGGATGAGAACATTCCTCCTCCTCAATCTTCTCAACTTCCTACTAAGACTAGACGAAATCGTTCTACGCGTGAACGCCGACGAAAGCGTCGTCTTAGAGCTCGTGCAACAGCTTCTCAAACTTTGCAATCCCCAAAGACACCTTCAGCTTGTATTATTCCATTTTCTCCTCAACCGAAAATTGAGCCAAAATCTCCTAAACATAAGATGCATGATGGTTTTGATCCTGTGCGAGTTAAAGATCCTATTTTTATAAATCTTGATGATGATATAGATGAAAATGTTATTCATGATGAAAATGTTACTCCTCTTTCTTCTGATAGTGAATATGAATATGTTGATATTGATAACCATTTATCTAACAAATTTTCTAAAGCACTTATCCTAGCTCCTAGACAAGAACAACGTAGCTTGGAACATGAACATAGCCCTTCTTTGGATCTTGTGATAGCTCCATCTACTGTGCTGGATGTTCCTCCTCTAGTGTGTTTCCTGCCTTCCCGAAATATTGATCAGCAAGATCGGGGGGTGGATGATGTGCTAGACTAGTTCATTAGCATAGCAGACTCTCTCCTCCTCTCTTGATCTCTTTTGTTACTTCTTCTATGTATTATTCTCATTCTTCTATTTGTTGTCCTTAGTGTTGTCTACTTGAGGATGATGCAAAGCATTGAGATCTCTTTTGGTCTCTCTCATGTTGACTCAAAAGACACATGTGTTCCCTTCTTCTAGGTGACCTTCCTTGATTGGGGAATGAAGAACAATTATGCATACATACATATGATATACATGAATTATCATATAGCATACTGACCCCAAGGAAAGCGAAGTCACCTCGTGATTTGTGTTTTGTGTCTATTATCCTTGGGTTTATCTCACACTTGGGGGCTAAATCTTTGTGATAACATGCTCCTTTACCTTCTCATTTCTTATGTGTATCACTACCTTAAAGCAATCACCCCCGATGAGGCGTGTGCGATCACTTTAATGTAGGGGGGCATACACTCCGTCCATATCTCTTCAAGATTCTTAAAAATTTCTTGGCGAACTTAGCTTTGCCTTGAAAATTTTTGGTACTTTTCTTGCATGACTCATAGTGAGGGAACCTTACTACTGACAGTCAGGGTTCTCCCTCATGATCTTCCCTTTTACTTTGTCAATTGAAGTCATAAGATCCTTAGTTCATCGGGGTCTTGGTGTATCTTGCCTCCTCGACGTGTTGAAAGTCTTTCAATGTTGTTTCCTTGTACTTTACCGGAAGTATGGGCGTACGCTTATACTCCCGCTAAAGTGGGGGCTAGATGTAGTGTCGTAAAATTGTGACACTTGCAATTTTGACTGCATTTGGGTCTTCACAATGGTGGCACAATGTTGAACCTGAATGGAGACCCCGAAACCTGCTTGCGACATCAAAAACTGCATCTTTTTGCACCTTGGCCTAATCCTCCTTGCACCCTGCTGTCCCGGGAGGTGGGACCATGGCGCCCAGTGCCCTGGTCCTTCAGGACCATGGCGCCTAGTGCCCTGGTCCCTCAGGACCATGGCGCCCAGCGCCTTGGTCCCTGGCCCTATTTTGGGCTCGGTCTCTTGTTGGGCATCGGGTCTTCAAGTTTGCAATTTGGAAAATAATGCTCCTAGGTCAGCCTAAGGTCGGAAAAATTAGTCTCCTAACCCTAATTGACAAGTATATAAACTACATTTCCCCTCCTAGAAAAGGGGGCGAAAAATATATATGTGCAAGAGGCGGAAGCGATATTCAAACATTCAAACATTTAAGCATTCAAGCATTCCTTCAAGCAATTGAGCATTCTAAGTCTCCATTCAAGGCTAGGTGTTGCATTCAAGACAAGGATTCAACCATTGAAGAGGAGATCACTTACAACATACAACATACAACATACAACATCATTACACCTTCGCATGTAAGAATACAAACATTTACATTTACAACATTCTCATTTCTTGGTTAATTCCAAAATTGGGGTTTGACCTGAAGGCAAACCCCTAATCCCTAACCCCCCAATCATCCTCTCTTTTCTATGTGTAGGTTTCAGGTACGTGGCTGTAATTGAAGATCTGGAATCCTTGTACAGAGATGAACAGATCCCCCTTCGTTTCGCAGATTTTTCGGAGGACCATGTGCACTCCGGGCACCATCGTCCCATCAACTTTCGCTCAAACTTGTAGGACAGCATCGTCTCGACATTTTACTGCTAATTTCAGGTCCGTAGCTTCAACCTATGTCCTTATCTCCGCCTACAAGTGAATCTTTCTTACTTTTATATACACTACTAGTTCAATCCTTCTATCTACATTCTTTACAAAAGAGGGTATCCTTGCTATCTCAACCCTTGAAACTCATTTAGAATCCAGTCTTGCATTGTGTGGGATTGGATCTTGTGGGTTTCAACCCCTCTTTTGAATGTAAAGTCTCTCCTAAGTGAAAACCGTCAACCCTAGTGACCTCCTTTCTCTCTCCTTGGAGTGGGGGGAACACTTAGGGTTCGATTTTCTGCTTTACAATGTCTATAATATGATATTGCAAA
>NC_081405.1:535666677-535754177 GCF_030272615.1 Cryptomeria japonica | reverse complement strand
CTACTCGACGTGTCATTACATCAACCATAATGAGCAAGAAAATAAAAAAAGATCGTTTGATAAGCAAAACAAGTAAGTTATTAAATGTTAGTAGAACAACATTAAGTAAAGCATTAAAGAGGCAAGAAAAAATAGAGGAACCTAACAATAATTCTCTTTGGGCATTCTCGGGTAGACTACTACGCAAAGACGAGGTTGTTGTTGATGCACTAAGAACATTAATTGAATTTTTTTGGCATGACAACACAAGAGTTTCGCCTAACCAAAGAGATGTTGTTAAAAGGCGAATTGGGTCTACAAATTGTGAGCCACATGCCAAACACTATTTGGATATGACTCAAACTAAATTTATGAAAGATTCCTTCAAAAGTTTCCTCAAATAAGAATTTCTCAAAGATTTTTTGAAATAGAAAAACCTTTTTATATTAAGATTAATCATGTATGCACCATGTGTTGTTGTAGGATGCATATTGAATTTTCCATGTACTATGATATTTTTTGTCATATTTGTTCTACTTTTCACACTAACAATGTTTTGCAGGAATGCAATATACAAGCACCTCCTAAGTTGGTAAGAGAATTTATTTTAAGTGTTCGATGTAATAGACATGATGGTTGCATTTTTTTATAAGATGCCTTGTTTAGAAGGTTCTTGTGCTATATGTGGTGGCTTACAATGTTTACCAAGATGTGTACATTTGGAGAGCACACATGAAATTGGTACAAAACTAGTTTCTTTCAGAAAATACAAGATAGTCACATATGGAGTTAAAGATGGAAAAGATTTGAAGAGATGTGAGCTAGTGAAAAATGATATATGTGTAGCTGAATTTATGAAAATGTCTCAAGAGAAACTAGTTTATGAGTACATAATGCATACACATAGATCTTGATGGTTAGATGAGAAATTCAAGTTATGTAAGGACACATTTCCTCTTGGCACCATTGTCTCTATCGTTGATTTTGCTGAAAATTATACACTACAACCTCAAAATGAAGTGCAATCTATATATTATCACTCTACACAAGTTTCTATTTTTGTACACATAGCATTCATGCATGCAGATGATAGTATAGAGGAGGATAGAAAGGTTGTAAGAGAGTATAACTTCTACATCAGTGATGATCATACTCATTCATCAGATTTTGTACAAGGATGCTTTAAATTTTTCTATGATAGTTTAAGGGAAAGGAACATACGATACAACCGACACTTAATATGGTCAGATAATTGCATCGCATAATTCAAGAATGCAAGGATGTTTTATTGGTTGACAAGGATGCATATGACAAGCGGTGTACAACATTTTTGGAATTTCACTAAGGCTGGACATGGTAAGGGAGAACATGATGGTGTAGGAGCATGTGTGAAAAGAGCCCTAGATAAAGAAGAATTCAAGCATGAAGGTGGTGCTGAGTTAATAGATGCAGAAACAATTGTGCAATGGTGTAAGTCTATGATAGGTCCAGGTAATCCAGGTACGTCAATGGTTCATAGATATTTTTGGTTGATCACTGAATCTAACATTGAAAACTATCTAGATTGTTGTACAGTTGCAGGATCGACTGACATGCACTCATTTATGAGTTCAAATTCAAGTTCACTTGTAATTTATACGAGACAGATGGTATGTTTTTTCTCTTCATGCATGTATTGTTTGTGGGAAGAATGTGAATCACAAGAGTGGGTTGAAAAATGGTCTTGTAGACCGTTGGTTCCCATTGATTCATATCAAATTCCCAAAGCACTACAATTGAGCCAGATTAGTGGATTTTGACCATGTATCCGACCTAGTAGATTTAGGTGATTTTTTGAGTTAATTTTTTTGCAAGTATTCTTTTTGGTTCATTTTGTTGTACATCATACTTTATTTTTGGTATTAAATAACTTTATAAAATGTAGGTCATGTGTATGCAGTTGTTGCAGAAGAGAACAATGAAGAAGGAACATATTACTATTTGTGTCATTGTGTTGAGCCAAAAAGAAAATTGACAATCACAATCATTGATGGAGAGGGTATTGAGTACCCAGTAGGGTCTGTTGTTGTGACATGAATATGGCTTCAGAGATACCCTATCAAGAATTCTGATGTTTGGTTGTTTGAGGACTTTGAAACACACAGACATATTCTTCATTTCTCTAACCTTGGTGTTGCAACAAATATTCATTTGATGAAGTATCGTGGTAGACCTCATAACAAGTTTTTATGGAAAGTTCATGAATTTGACCACGAGGATATACTTGACACAATATGGGTTAGAGCCAATCCTGAAGGCTCACTTGATTGATTCTATGGTTCAGAGTAGAATGATTTTGAGAATTTTGTATAAATTGTCAACGAATTGTTCTATATTCATTTTTTGTATATATAAATGCCCATGAGCTGATTTTTACATGTTTAGGGGCATAATTTTGTATATTTAAATGGCAATGAGCTGATTTGTACATATCTACATGCCAAATTTTGCATATTAAAATGGCGATGAGCCGAATCACACATATTGTAATGCCAAATTTTGTATAAAATCCCATGAGATGATTTGTATATTAAAATGGTGATGAGCTGAATCGCACATATTGTAATGCCAAATTTTGTATAAAAGCCCATGAGATGATTTGTATATTAAAATGGTGATGAGCTGAATCACACATATTGTAATGCCAAATTTTGTATAAAAGCCCATGATATGATTTGTAAGACATTTTTTTGTATAATCAAATAGCCAAGAGTTGATTTGACCATATTTAGAGGCAAATTTTTGAATAATATGTGACAATGTTTTGTGACTATTTTGTGTGTCAATGTTTTGTGACTATGTTTTGAGTATATGTGATATGTCCCTAGTCAATCATGAGAATTCTTAATTCTTAATGTTTTTGCAGTAGGCAAAAAAATGCCACCAATTGAAAATGGCCTTGAGTCATCAAAAAATGAGATAGGCCATTGTAGAGGAGCCACATGCGACCCCACAAGTTCAAACAGATCGACCATATGTGTCCTGGATTTCAAGAAACAATCCGTCAAATTTTGACAATTTTTTGGACTCAGGGAACTTGAGAGATCGCCCCGGTACAGTATGACTCTCGATGTTTCGATGCTTTGGGATGAATGATAGGGGCATACCTGGTGTAAATGTGCCCAGTCGGACATGCTCGTGATATCTGTTTGTGCACACGATGAACCAAATCAATTGTAGCCAATCTTGCAACTTTGGAATGCATACAACTGATGATTTTTGTAGCAAGCGAAAAAATGCTACCAATTGAAAATGACCCTGAGTTGTCAGAAACTGAGATATGCCATTGTAGAGGAGCCTCACGCAACCCCATGAGTTCAAATGGATCCACCATATGTGTCCTGGATTTCAAGAAATAGTCTATCAAATTTTGACAATTTTTTGGACTCAGGGCACTTAGGAGATTGCATCGGTATGGTATGATTATCGACGTTCTGGTGCTTTGGGATGCACGATAGGGGTATGCCTAGCATAAAACTGCCCACCTAGATGCGCTCGTAACATTGGTTTGTGCACACGTCAAACATAATTTGACTATTGCAAGCATAAGGGTGCTCTCACACCAAACACATATTATTGATTTTTGTTGTTTATATTCATATTGTTGATTACATATGGAAATATTCAATTAAGTTTATAAAAGGGAAGCCACCAAATACAATAAATACACAATAATGAACTGAATACAAGGAGTTTTGTAGGGTTAATTAAACATTTTAGAAATTTTATTAAATCACATTTCATGATTGCAATGTTTATATCATATATTTTTGTTGCTTATATTCATATTGTTGATTACATAAGCAAATGATCAATTAAATTTATAAAAAGACAACCACAAAATACAACGAATACAAAATAATGAACTCAGGTCACATTTATTGGATCGAATATCGGTATTTATATATATAAAAAAGGCATGTCTGTCAAGTCAATACAAGTATTACAAAAATGTGTCATATGCCATGTCCAAATCGATATACAATAAAAATGTAGAATATATCTACATGTATTGGTCATTCTATGACCAAAACTAACACTATATGATCCTAAACTTGTGGTGGATCATCAAAATCAAGCCTCTTCGATGTAGTACGTGGCTCTGTAGATGGCTACAAAACCAGAATTCAAAAGCCAAGTTAGATTTTTTTTGTAGAAAATAGTTCACAATTAACAACATAACTATGCATTTAACTATAATTCCTTTGCAATTGAAATGTAGATTACCTCATCGGCTGATCTAGGAGCTAATGTTTTTGCTCTCCTCTCTTTGTCACTTTTAGGAGTTTTCTTGAAGACATACTTAAATGAATCCATGTTATGGCCGTACCGCGAAGGGGTCAATTGTAGATTAAATGTACAATTAATACAATTTACTAACATATATATATCAAAAACACTTAAAAGCTATAATATAGAGAACAATGATGTACCTATGTCTGAGATGCTTCTCTAATGGATTGAGGATGGCTCACCATCAATGGAGAAACTATCACTATTACCTATACAAAAAATGTTCAAAGATTAAATACAATTAATATAATGATAAGTATTGAAGGTTAAAAACAATTAATTTTACATATCAAACAAAACTGTATTGGATCCTTTGATGCTTCTGCAGTGCAGAAAGGAGGGTTTGCCATTGATGAAATAGGTATGGATATTTCCTACATGAAAAAATTCTAAGATTATAATATATCACAAGTTCACATGTATGCGTTCATATAATCATGAAATCAATAAAATAAAGTAGAGATACATACCTCTGCCCTCTCTTGATCCACGGGAGAATTAGGTGCATTCAACAAATCCACATAGCTCAATGGCCATTGTACATGTAAAATAGACAAAAAACACTAATCAATCTACAAACCCCAACTAATACTTGATTTCAACATTTTCAAATAGTTGTACAACTAAAAATGTGTTCAATTACCTTCTTCCCACGTTTTGGCATCTTCGAGGAATTCTTTTTCTTAGGACGAGCCCTAGACGCGGAGGGGGTACCCTAAAAAAACAAAATTAACATGAGATATTAGTACAAATAATGAATTAAACATAATTTTAAAAATCTAAAATGAAATGACTTGCATATTCCATCAAAATAATACATAAAAAGGGTTGTACAAAATATGATACCGTATAGCCTTGTAGGCCAAAATCGATTGCTGGGAGTGCGATGTCATCAATCTGGGACATTTAGTCCCCTATCAACACCTACAAACCAAAAATTGGACCAAGCATTAAATATAGTTAGTATATCTTGTATTTTTTTGAATTCAAAGTGTACTATTCTATTTTAACATGTTACAAAATTTATACCTCAAGCATTGAAGTTGCAGCTATAGTAACTGGGGGAGGAGTATGGGATACCGCTGTTGCATCCTGAAATGCATATTATTTGTCTCAATTTAAATCGATGTATAAATAAAAAATTATTTATGTAGTTACAAATTTAAAGTGACTGATAAATAAAATACTATGAACTCAAATCAACACACTTGTGTCTATCGCTCATGGGCAAAACCCATGTCCATGAACTCATCTGTCAACACGAAATCCTCAGTCATGCAAGCTTGACATCTACTCTCGCCAATAGTGCACATATGAGATGAGGATCCATCTGCACTGGATGCATCATCTATCCCTGAGTATATTCCTGAGAAACTAACACACATATGTTGGATGGGCTCTCTGTTGCCACTTGGAGCAACTAATGGCTCATCATCCAATACAATAGGGTGTGCTAATGATGTCCCATGCTGGATGATGGCACCAATCAATGTTGTAGCCGCCTGAAGAGTCTATAGCTCCATCAGATTTTTTAGCTCTACTGGGACAACCTGATGCACCTTGGGTTTGGGTTCTAGGGGGGTGGCGACTCTCCGTGAGTAATCACCTATGGGCTCCATGTCTATCTCAGGCAGAGCCACCACCTCTACCATGGAACTCTCTCATGTCAAAATATTTTGGGCGCACATTGAGCACAAAATCACAATGTACTTTTCTCAAAAAATATAATGGCACCTCATAATTATTACAAGGTAGATCATCAAAGACCATCCACCACTTCTACCAAAAAAGATTCTTCATCTGCACATTGGTACACCAATGTATGGTAAACCTCTTTGCATTAAGAGGTAATGACTGACCAATTTTGGGATCAATGAAAAGGGCACATATTTGTTGTTTACTAATATTTTTGTTTTTTACTCCCTCGTATGATAGCCCATCGACCTAGAATTGATGACACCTATCCCTAAAGCTTCCTCATTTGGTAATTTGTGTGGAAATAGCTATGGCACCACTAGCTAATGTTTCTAGGCTGGCGGCGAGGGATTGAAGATGCTCAAGTTCGGATGTTTTCAATTTAATAATCAGTCTATTGATTTTAGACGTATTTTGTCCTAACTGATTAATTAATTGCTCGTGTTTCGGGTGTGCGGTCAAAAGGAGGAATTGGGGGTGTATCTTGTGGGTTTTTTAGGAGGTGCATTTGGTTTTTCTTGTTGTGCATTAGAAGAATCTGGTTTTTGAAACAAAAAATGAAAAAACCTAATCAAAATTAATGAAATTAAATTCAAAATGTAAAACAAATTGAACAAACAGGAAAGAAAGACAAAAATAAACAAAAACTAACCTTGATCCATAGTCTAGAGGAGAAATCTAGCACCCCATTCATGGTTTAGGAGAGAAAATGAAGAAAAAATGAAGTAAAAAAGCGCTATTCACGGGTAAATGAGACACTTTTTTTTTAAAATTTTTTTTTAGTAGGCACTGCGTACGTGGTTATCTTGGGATTATTAGCACATATACGCTCATTTTCCTTAGGTAGTGGGTACGCGCTCATTTTCCTAGGCATAGTGCGTACGCGACCATTTTCCTAAAATCAGTGCGCATGTGCTACCTTCTCTAGGCTCGAGAATAACAAACCTAAGTGCGTAAGTGGTGAATTCAAATTTTAGAACCACGTACGTGCTGCTTGTTTTTCCATGTTTTTTTAGTAGTGTTCGGCCTACTCAAAACCCTTAAAAACCTTTCTTCATCTAGATCAACTATCGGTAGGTTTACTTGTTCTACTGGGACTTCTTCTCCTTCATCTTCACTTACATTTTCAATATGTTGGCCTCTTCTCTGGGCTATCTCCATGGCTTCTAACCGGGCTACTATTCCTCGCAACATCTCCATCATAGTAAGGTCTGCATTCCCATGCACTCCACCATTCCTAGTTCCTCTTCGTGCCATTGATTCATGCTAGTCCTCTGCAATTGTAGGTTGGATTCACAATCCGCCACCCTACAACAAAATTCAGGACATCCAACCTCCAGAATGAAACTTCGCTTTGATACCACTTGAAGCAGTCACCAGTGAGGAGGGACTCAAGGAGATCAGTCCAGACTGGTCAGCAAAAGTAAACACAATGGAAACACACAGATATGATGGAGGCAATGTAGAACAGATAGTTTTATTGCATGAAATTTGATTACATCCAACCCGTAACAACCAGGTTACAACATACTGACTCATAGGCTTGGTAGAATAGGCCACAACTAGGACCTTGAATCGAAAGATCTATCTTCTAGGCATAGTCTATCTATCTGATACTCTGATTGATTAAAATTGATTACATTCTAAAGTATGATTACTGTAGACACCTAAAATTGTCCTGCCTAATTAAATAAATATCTTTAAGCTTGTCTAGGGGGTTGAGATTAGTTGGTTAAAGCATTGAGTTCTCAATGTGGAGACCCAAGTTCAACTCCCACGAGGGACACCTTTGTGGAATTATAAGTTGTGACTCTTGGTCTTCCATTGGTTCACTAGTACATTCAGAGCTGATTTCTGACGGCCGTTTGTTGGATTTACGATGAATTTTCGTCAGAGTGCCAACAAAATCAACCATCAAAAACTCGGCGTCAGATTGGTCGATGATGCCATACCCATTGGAAATACGAAAATCCAATGGACTCTACCAACGCTATATATCCACGATTACATCATCGGTCGAAAGCTTGGTAGTCGTTGTAATTTCGACAATGATAATTTTTATCAAAAAAAAAAAGTTATTATCGATGTTGACGTTTCTTTCCTTCGATGGCTCTTTTATATCGATGAGACATCGTTGGGTCTCATCAATACCTTTTGAATTAAGATCGATGAGACCCAGTGATGTCTCATCGATATAAAAGAGCCATCAAAGGAAGGAAACACTAATGAATTCCAGAAAGGACTAATCGAAGATAATAACTTCATCGACAAAAGATATCGAAGAAAGCAGAGTGGGTCTTCATTGATGGGAAAAGTTGTCGAGGAAATAATACTATTGGTGCAACATAAAAAGGACCCACCAAAAGGAGCGTTTCATCAAAAGAATAATATCGATCAGACAAAAGGAAGCTATATCGATAAAAGATAACGATGAGGATATAGGTTTCGAGGAGGTTAAAAGGCATGTTCTCGATATGCGTGGTTTTGTTGATGTAACTTTATCGGTGAGATAATAGACTCATTCATTGACAGGGCAAAGTGATATGGATGAAAGAAGTATTTCGATGGAAAAATAAAGGAGCACACCGAAGCCCAAGGTTTCTTCGACATAAGACCCGATGGATATCAGATATGTTTCAATGAGGAGATAGCCATACTGACCAAATATAGTATTTTGATGAAGGGAAAAAATACTTGATCGAAGTAATATTCGAAACAAAAGTATTGTCGATAGAAACAAAGAGATCGATGGACTAAAGAAATAAATGATCGAAAGACATATCCTCATCGAAATGATTATTGATTGCCACAAAAATTAGAAACAAATCCCACGAAAGGTCACATCACCATTAAATTTGAATGTGTGCCTGAGTGACCGTTGCCCAAAACGGCCATTACTAACTGATTAAATATGCCATAAGTAGTGGATCAACATCAAAGCACACAACATTAAGGAATTCACAAGCGACGAACTGAAAGCAAGAATTGGGCGAATTCACAGATAAAGCTCAGTAATTCGAAGTAAGTTGTTTGCACACAGACCTCTTTTTTAAAATTCAAATGGAATCATCATCTAAAACTAATAAGACTAGAAAGGGAAAAGAACCTATCGCTGCAGAAGAAAAACCTAAAAGACAGAAAAGGGAAGGCCGTTCTTTGGCCCAGGACCTGATTGACCAGTGCCCATCATCCAGTTTGAGGTCCAAGAAGATTAGAGCTGATGAAGAAGGCCTGGAGGACTGATTTGAGGATCTTGGAGACATATGGACAAAATTGAGAGGGTATGAATTATTCATATATGGGTACAACAGAAGAGTTGCCCCTCAACCTATCAACAATTTATGGCGATTGAACTTAGGAAGGTTAGTTGTGGCTAATGTATTCATGAATGTGGAGCTCATGAAGGAATTGGGAAACAATTATGACCCTAAAACTAGGACCATATATAACTACATGGGTGAGCCAATTCTTGCAATCAGAAAGGAGGTTATTGACACTGTGTTCGAGTTGGATTGGCGATTTGAAGAATTGATTGACCTCAAGAAGTTAACAAGTGAATATTTTAACCTAGAGCACATTTACAAAATGTGGAGACTCCCTATACATAGACCTAGGAATGCAGGGTCCTTAGTGTCACTAGGTCAGGATGACAAAGCTCCCTATGATGTCAACTCTTTCCATCCACATTTCAAGTATACCTATTATTGTTTTGCCCAAGTGCTAGGGATAAAAGCCCATCCTTTGATGGATATTGCAGCCATGGTCATTTGTGCCGATTTGCAGTCTAAGGACCCCCGCTTCTTTGATTTTTCTGCTTATTTGGTTGAGGTTTTGAATCATGGGTTAGAAAAGTTAAAGGGGGATGTCATCAATGTTCATTTTAAGCATTATTCCTTATACATATGCTATTGTATGTGGGCCAAGATGAAGGGTTATGGCCTGAAGAGTTATGTGTCAGGACATATGACAATGTTGGGATGAGAAAACCAGTGCAACTATGGATTTCTTCATGGGACCAAAGGTATGTGAATAATCAATATTAGCATTTTGAGTTCTTTGTCAAGCCATTATATAGACTATTAGGATTCCCATGCGATCATACCCTTGCACCAGAGGTTCAAAGATTCCTAAGACCAAAAGATTTCACTAAAGATCCTGTGTGGGGGAAAAAAGTGACACTAAGCAAACATGCCCTAATCTCACTTTCAATCACACATTTGTGGAATACGAAAGAGCCTAGAGGTATCACACAATTGGCTACTTCTTTTTGTGGAAGAGAGAGCCACGGGCTACCTATTAGGATTTCTATTCCTTTGTTGCAAATGATAGATAGAATGATGCAAGTTCAACTATTAACCCTAAAGTATAAGTATGAACTAGTAACAAGATTGCAGAATTGAGATTAAACAATGGAAAGCTGTAAACACAAGAAAAAGACAAGAATGTAGATGCGTACCCAGAGTTAAAATCTGAGTGAAAATGTTTAGGGCGGGGGCGCGGGCGCCACTATCGTGATTCTGCCCCTGAAACTGCTCCGAAAATTGTTGTTTTGCAACCTGAAAAGCTGTCAAAATGCTGAAACTTGCTGTCTGACATAAGGACCAGGGCACCCAGCACCCCTATCCCAGGGACCAGGGTACCTAGCGCCCCTGTCCTGGTAGGACCAGGGCACCCCACGCCCCTGTCCTAGTCTTTTTCTCTGAAATTTGGTGTGTTGTTCCGTCTCAGTCTGCTTCCGTCGGATCTGCAACTTGCGGCGTCATCCGAATCCTGAAACCTGCACTTATATCTGAAAAGGTATGGTGGGTGGCTATATAGGGTTTTGCCTTAGTCAAACCCCCGCTTTGGTGATTTCCACCTCCACGAATAGCCAAGTTGTATTGTAAAAGTAATGTGTGTGCAGACCTTGTGTGTGTGCAAGATCCTAAAATGCAAGTAAGCAAACTAGAGCAACCTAGAAAGTAAACCCTAATTGCTTGTAAATGATAATGTAAATGCTCCAAATCAAGATGTAAAGAGATCTAAAGCATGAATACAAGTGATATAATGAGACTTATGCAAAGACATGAAAACAACATGAAATCATACCCAACCCCAAGGGAGGGGTACAAGTCAATCTTCAGTCGGTGATCCCTTATTGTTCTTCAATGCCTTCAAAGCCCTAAATGGATGAATGGAATTGATGGATGCTTGATGGATGGATGTTGAATGTTGTTGAAGTCTTCAAAGGTCTGCTCTTTCGCTGCATAGAAGGTCCTTGAAACCAAAAAATCGGATCCTTTCCAATGAAGAAAGAGAGCTCTTATATATGAAACCCTAAGTCTTAATTTCAACTTTTGGCCGACCTAGAGATTGAAGCTCCCACCAATTTCTTGGGGTTAAGCTTTATTTTATGATTGGATTGCACTCCTAAAATTTCAGGAAAAATGTCCGGGACCATGTGCACTTCGGGCGCCATGGTCCTCTCCGGGCGCCATGGTCCCGACAACTTTTCACCAAATTTTCAGGGCCGTCAGATATGATGATTTTAGAGAGAATCCTAAAGTTACAGCTGATTTCGAGATGTTTTGACCCCCTAAATCAAGCCCCCAAGTTCAAAATAGGACCTAATTAGGGTTTTTGATTAAATGATGTATTGGAAGAATAAAATGAAAGGGGCACACTTTAATGAAAAAGGGCCCAACTTTATGATATGGGAGATGATAAAATAGAACCTTAGACCTAATTAATTTAACTAATTAAGTGCTAAAGGGGAAATGCAATGCAAAATGCAAAATGCGCCAAGGCGGGTGCTAAACTAGGTGTGAAATTGTACCACCCTAGCAAGTGCGTACAATTTACGACGCTACAGATCCCTCAATTGAACACAATTGGGGAGATTGGTATTGTTTTTCAGACTGCACACAAGTCAAGGTATATGGGTTCGAAGGGAGACCATACTTACTACCACTTACAATCCCTAACAGAGTGGTTTGTCTAGAAATTGTGAGGCAACTATCAATAGTGATTATAGAACATCTGACAAGCCATAGGAAATAATCAATTGTACCTAGGTTGTTAGTATTTTCAGATTTTATTGTGAAAAGTTCAAAGAGTTATGGCCTGCTACAGACAAAATTGGATTATTATGGCATGGCTATGGGGGATCCAAGGTCCAATTTTGATCTTGAATGATACATAAGGATAGCCCAAACATCACAAAAGCTAAAGGTTGGAGAGCATAATCTTACCTACCGAATGACCTCATTAAGAACATTGGCAGAGAAGAGGCCAGAGTGAAGTGAATAAGGTTTGAGAAAGAAATGCAGGCTTATAAATGGAAGCTTTTTAGAAGGAAAATGGATGAGAACATGCTACCAAACATTGAAGACCCCTTGGAGTTAGCCAACAAACTTGTGGAGCATGAATTGGAAATACCTGAGGGAGTCCTGCCTCATGTTTTTAGGGATTAAATTGATACTATTAGGAATGCAGAGCCTTTGGCTCATATGTCTCCTGCTTCCACATCTGGCATCGTTCCATTCACTCCTTGAGAGGATTAACCCCTAGTTATGAAGAGGATACACCGATAGACTTGGCAACATGACAACTAAATGTCCGAGAAGTGGCCGACATCAGATTCCTAGAGCATGAGGATTTCATTGTTGATAGTGACTTCATTGCTTCCAAGGAGTTCACCGCATTCTTCTATAAAATAAAGGATCTCAAATTAGGAATAACATGAGAAATAGTAAAGAAGAGCATCAGCTTCAAAAGCTACAAGAGGAGATGGATCTTGTGATGAGAGAAATGACACCTGAGAAGGGAATACAATTGCTTAAGGAAGCTGGTGTGCTATTATACTTTGGATGGGACATGAACTTTGCCTTGTTGTTTGATGGATTCCTCAAGAAATAGGACCCAAGTAGGCAAATGATGCCAAAAGAGATTGATAAACTTTTTAGAGGATCAAGATATGATCCAGATCAGAAGGCTCTTCTACAGTGGGCTATCTATCCCAAAGATAAAAGACCTATATTGGTTGATATAGAAGAAGCTTTTGGACATTTGATGGTGCACCAGGTTGGAAAGACTGACCCTAGAACAACTGCCAAACTAAATTTAGATGTCGCTAAACTGAACCAAGATCAGATAGAGTTTCTGGTCCGAGAAAATTCTACATACAAAAGCCTATATGAGAAAACCGATGAAGAAAAATAGAGGTTGCAAGCAAGATTGCTTCAGATTGATACATGTACCAGTCAAACAGAGATGACATACAGTGTTGACAGAGATGCCATGGATGCCTTGACAGATGCTATGTATTGGAGGAACAGGGCCGAAAAGACATCTCAGCAAGTAGAAAAGGTACATCAAAAGATGGATAAGTTGATTCTGGAGATCATTGAACATAGGTTCAGAAGTATGATGCAAGTTGCAGAAATCTATTGGAAAACATACACTAGAATAGTCAGAGCTTTGAAAGAGCATGAAAGGCTTAGGTCTCAGTTGGAAGACATGATGAATGACAATAATTTGATTAATCTAGGTGAGAAAATTCAAGTTGAGGCTTACTTGAAGTCCCATGATGAATTGGCAAATCAATTAAGGAAAGAGCTTCAGAGGCTGGACGATGGGAATACCCCTAGGGTGCCCTCTTTTTATAGTAACGATGAGTTAGTATCATTCAAATAGTGGAAACAAGAGTTCATTGATGAGAATAATTGAACAGTAGCAGAGTTGGATCAGGACAAAGAACTGTCATTTTATGTTAACCATATTCTATCCAATCATTTCCAAATAGAAAGCGACATGAGGACACTAAACAATGACATTCTAATGTATAAAGATGATAAGTACATTCAACACATAGGAATGCTAAACTTGTTTATCTTCCAGTTTGTTAACAAAAGTGCTAATTAATAGTTATGTGCTAAAAAGCCATGATGCTTGGTGACAATGTATACCCTCATATAAATGAGGGAACTTTTGTAACAATAAGGATCATTAGAGAAGAAGTAAAATATAGCCTTAGGCTTACTATTGTACCATTTTGCGAACATACATAATATAATCAATCGTCTTTCCTTTGTGTATATGCTATGGATTACTACATCTTTCTATAGGCAGTTGCTTGTGATATTATCTAAAAGAGACAAGGTTACTTGTGTTCTTCTAGTAAAACTCTGTGTTTCATATTGTGGATTTGAATAAAATATTTACTTGCTAATATAGTTTTATATATAGTGCGCCTGCATATTATCTCAACCATGGTGCGCCTGCATATGTATATAGTTTTGTTTATAGGTGGAAAGCCTGAGGTTCAATGTCAAACTTGGTTGCTCTGATACCACATGTAATATTCCACATCTGGCATACACTTGAGCCAACTAACTCACTGGTTTACTAACCAACTATCTAGCGAACTGCTTAATGTCTACTAAGAATAACAGTCATAAATGACCATCATAAGATAATTAACATACACTTGAGTCAGTTGATTCATTGGTTACATAACTTCTAGGTTTAGCTGACCCAATTCGTTACATAACAGTCTCATGTCTACTGACATTAATGGTTTACAAGGACCTTCATGGGATTGTGACATAACCTAACAAGCCAACTGCTACAAATCCCCTATCTCTAACAAGCTTCAACTGTCATCATGGAATTAAACCTAATACAACATTGGTTCCCTTATTTAGCTAAATTAACACATCATATTATGACTCAACAATAAATATGGTTCTAATTTTATTTTTTGTCTTTCTATATTCCCAAAACTATGCATCTAATTGATGATGAGAATCCTTCTTCAGGTCTTGCAACCATGGAGACTAGTTATAATCTGATTATAACTGATGTGCATTGATTCCAAGATGAACCATATTTGGTTGAACTATGAGTTAAGAGTGGAAAACAAATAAACATAGAAAACAAATAAACATACAATAGCTACAAATTATAGAAAGGTATTGTGATTATAAGATAGAAACCATCCTAGGAGCCTCCAATATATCAAAAGTTGAGAAAGTAGCAAGCTTACTGTACAAAGACAGTGATCACTATAAAGTTGCAGTCAAGTTCAAAGCATTGATTTATGGGAACAAAAGGTTTCATATGGGGATAGAGCAGTCTCATGAAATATCATGATAGTCATAATCATAATCTAAAGAGTAGTCAAATCTTCAAGATAGATTGGTGATAGTGCAGTTATTCTATTGAGCATCAAATCTAAATTAAGTAAAATATCTTGATTTGAGAAATTAAATCATAGAAGCCATCTCTCTTTGGAAGAAATCATCATTTTCATTGATACCGTAATAACCCATAAGTTATCACACAATTCTAAAAGCATTCTATTGAAGTATCTAAGATTCAAATAGTGTCGATGAGACCCAGTGATGTCTCATTGATATAAAAGGGGCATTGAAGAAAGAAAATGCCGATCAACTTTAGAAAGGACTCATCAAAGACAGTAACTCCATCGATAAAAGATTTCGAGGAAAGTGGAGATGGTTCTCATCGACAAGAAAAGGTCTTTGAGGATATAACACTATCGATGCAAAAAGACTCACTAAAAGAGATGGTCCCACCAACAAAAGTTATCAAAGAAAGTAGAGGTGGCTCCCACCGATGAGAAAAGGCTTTTGAAGAAACAATATCATTCATGCAAGATAAAGAAGATTCACCAAAAGAAGCATTCTCATCAAAAAAGTGATATCGATAAAACAGAATAAAACTACATCGATGAATGATATCGATAAGGATATGAGTTTCGATGGGAGGACAAAAGAAGTGGCCGAATTTCAAAGTCTCTTTGACATGAAACGCAACGGACAAAAAAAAGATTTCGATGATAATATGAGTTTCGAGGAGACTAAAAGGCATGTCTCTGATACACATGGTTTCATCGATACAACTTTATTGGTGGAAGATGACAAAGAGAGGATAAAAGGGGCTTCGGTGAGACAACAAACCCATTCATTGAAGGAGTATAGTGATATCGATTGAAAAAGCATTTCGATCGAAAACTAAAGGAAGTCACCGAAGCCTAGGGTTTCTTCGACATAAAAAGGGACCAATGGATACCAGATAGGTATCGGTGAGGAGGCAGCAATACTCAATTTGTTTATCTTCCAGTTTGTTAAACAAAAAATGTTGGTTATCGGTTATATGCCGAAAAGCGAGAGCGCTTGGTAATAATGTAATTGACAGACTCATCGAGAGGTGGTGGGTTTAAAAATTGTCTCATAAGTTTACACAATAAGTCCTAAAGAAATATAAAGACTCTGTAGCCCAAATAGCAAAGAAAGGCATTGGTCATCTATAGAATACAATCCATCAGTTCACATTTCATATTAAAGCAATAGGAGTAGCTAAGTAGGAAATATAGAGTAGACTATAAATAGTGTATATACATAAATTTCAAGCACAGAAATCGAATAATTTCTACAACAACAATCTTAAACTCATCTGCTATATCTCCATCCTGGCAATTTATGCCATTCTAAGATGTATTAGGTTAGTCTCAGTCTCTAGAACACAATTTGCAATATGCATTAGGAGTTGTCCTCCTTACAAATAGTGCAATATTGAAAAGGTATTATCAAAGCTACAACCACAATTCAAAGAGGAAGCTTACAAAGATAGGACAAATCTAGGTACAGTCATAAGTCAAGGCAAATTCATAGTTGAAACTTAGTCCAAAATAGTGAAGAAGTGTAACAAATGACATGAGAAGTCTAAAGAAGTATTATAGCAATCATGAGTCAAGGATTAATGAAGAGATTTTTTGCATCCATGATACAATCCTTAAAAGCATCCATGATACAATCTCAAACACACTTTTTACCGTTCTCTTGGTGATTGTGCCCAATTGTGTACGTCTTGCTTATGTATGAAAATGACATTTTGTAGCTTTCCACCGACCATGTATTTGAGATGTCTTTCATTTAGATACGGCATGAGCTTAGTCTTAGAGTGAGACTAGGGAGTTGGACCATCTCAACCATGGTGCACCTGCATATGTATATAGTTTTGTGTATTCATTAAAGATTTTCATTTAATTTTAATCAACTAAAGAGCAATATTCATGACTTACAAGTAATAAAAAAACTTACAAGGATGAGGCATATTCATTACTTACAAGTAATAAAAAAAATTACAAGGATGAGGCATATTTATAACTTTTGTAGTCCTACCTTGGGTATCAACACTAGAAGCAACTCATATTGTTCATGTACAGACAAGACAATATGGGAGTTCATTATACCCAACAACTTGTGGTGTTGTTGTTCGTGTTGGCTCCACTTGCAGCCTGCAATCAAGATTCAATATACATTATTCAATAAGATTAACTGTGCAACATAATGAAATATTGAAAAGTGTGTTACCCTGTTGAGCTTCGTTTGGTTTCGAGAATAGTTTAATATTCTCTACTTAACAGGGCCAACCACGTGAAGGTGGAATCTCATTTGGCCCCTCCCCCCCCTAACATCACTATAAATTCCCTGTTAACATCTTATAACATTCATTCATTAATTCTTTCTACCATTAATAAAATATAGCATTCATTCATTAATATCACATAATGTCCATTAACACATAACATTGATTAACATTGATTAAAATGCAACATTCATGAATATTAATTAACACATATCATCCATAACCATTAATTAGCACATAATTACATTCACTAACACATAAAAATCAGTCATTATCAAATAAGTTAGATTACAATCATTTCTTTCTTTGTTTTTTCTTTGAAGCTATGAAAAGACTAAGTGGAACATCAGTTTCTTCATCATTTCCCCCCTCTACAGATGTTCTGCAAACTACTCATGATCTAAATTTATGCCTAGTCCTATATTGAGGATGAGGACACTAAAGCAAAGGGGGGTCCTCTGAAATAACAAAGAAATGGGTTAAATTCAAAAAAAAAAAATTATTATTGTTACAAGTATTTCATTAATTTAGAGAACATAATTGTTGTGCTCCTTTTCTGATGGGGCCACGTTATTTTGTGTAGCCTCAACCTCAACATGTTGAACACCCTCTAGATCATCTGGAGTTGAAATACTAAAGGTTACATTAATGTTGAACACCAATTGCAATTATATTTGTTTAAAGCAATAACAGTGGTCCTCTTTACCTGAGTGGGGAACATCACGTTCTTGAGGTTGTGTACCCAGATCATGCTCCACTTGCTCACCACCGACTACATGCTCTAAAATATTAACAAAAAAGGTTACATTAATTACTACTCTAATTACAAATTAAGATGTTTAATTGTATTAATAGCTAAATAAATAAATTTGAATAACAAATGAATACCTCCACTATTGGGATGCACATCTGGACCTTCATGTGCAGGTGGTGTTTCACAATTAGTAGGCTGCATTCCAATGACATGCATATTGTTATCATTGCTTGCTTATTTAAAACAAATATAGTCACTTTATGTTGGAACTCAACATCAATTAGATTATTAGTAAAGTATTCAGTTTGAAACAACTTCCATTTACCATATTTACTTGTGTGACATATGCACTCGAATGTTGTGTATGCCCACTCAATTCTCATAGCCGATCAGCCACGACTGAATAGCCTTGCTGGTAAGCAATTCTCTTGTCATCTTCTGTGGACACTCTATTGAATTCAAAGCCCTGCATTTTTTCTTGGTACCATGAATTTTTCTTGCATTGTTTGATAAAAAAAAATGTTTGCAATTTATTAATATTTTGATGCAATATATCGTTTACATGAGATACTTACAATTCGTGCAGCAAGTTTCATGTAACCACCAGAGCCGAGTTTGTGTTGCCCATGATTTTCTTGCCTTGCCTTGGTTGCCTTTGACGTGTCACTCAATCTATAAAAAGTTTGAAATATGTTAGATTATATAAATATAAAGAGTAATTAATTAGTACATAATTACATTCTTAATAGTATCCCGTACCTTCTTCTGGCGTCTAGTGGTGTATTTCCTTTTTTCCTTTCAATTTTCTCCTTGGCATCAAAAATCAGGTCCTTCCACTCCCTCTTTGGAATCATGGGGGGACGCTCGTACTTTAGGTTCCTCTCCAAATGGGTCCTGTATTGGTCCCTCACATACTTTAGATATGTGCCAGCTTTTTCAAGGAGCTTGGTTTTGTCAAAGGTGTCATTTCCAAACCACTCAACCATTTGGTTTGTCAATTCATCTTTTAACCTTTTTTCTTGGTCATTCCACCTTTTAAAGAAAAAACAAATCTGTTAGACTATGCAAGATCCTCAACTAAATGGTTGATGATGTCTGTAGTCAACGACCTATTCTCACCAAGGGTGACAACATCACACAGGGACTATACCTAAAATCAACACCATCAATTGAGCATCATAAACATTACTACATTTGTAAGTTGATAAACAATAAATACATACATATCATAAGCATTAGAAGCATCATATGATGTGTCATCATATATGTAATTGAGCATCACAATTAGCATCACATTTCATGTATCATCATAAACATGTAATCCATGACATATGTATCATAAATCACCATCCATCACATAGGTAATAAACAATCTCCAACATCATCATCAACATCATCATCATCATCATCATCATCATCATCATCATCATCATCATCATCATCATCATCATCATCATCATCATCATCGTCGTCGTCGTCGTTGTCGTCGTCATCATCATCATCATCATCATCATCATCAACGTCTTTGCCATAACCATCACCATCACCATCACCATCACCATCACCATCACCATCACCATCACCATCACCATCATCATCATCATAATCATCATCATCATCATCATCATCGTCATCATCATCTTCTTCTTCTTCTTGTTCTTATTCATCGCCATTGAGAAACTATCGATCATGATCATCATCCACTTCATCTTCTACTTCTTCGGTATCTTCTTCTTCAGTATCTTCTTCTTCCATTACATTATACTTTATCAGCCTTCCTCTTGGATAATGTCTAACAAAAAATGACCAACCCGGTTTATGTGGAACCTCTGAGTAAAATACTTGCTCACATTGGCTTGGAAGAACATAGGGCTCATCCCTAACTGGTTCAAATGACCTTGTATTTAGCATTATAAAGCCATTATCATGTTCAGTAATAGTTCTATCAGGTTCATTTTTATTCAATCATAGCCTATACCATTTGACGATAAACAAAACTAATTTAAAGGAACTAAAGTCACACTAAGTATATCATCCAAAATGCCATAGTATCAATTTTGAGACTATTGAGGATGAATGTCATTTCTCAATGAAATATTTGTCACCTCAAAAACTACAGTGATGCCAACATCACAAGTTTTCTTCGTGTCATCCAACTTTTTTATGCGAAATTTATGACCATTGCAACACATAGCGTTGTGGTGCTTGACCTATGATATACCAAACATGTAAAATTATTGTATTGTGAGTTGATAAACATATGGGTGATTAATAAATTTATACATACCTATTTATCTCTTAAACCATATGCTAAATCAATTTCCCTTTGCGTAACATTGGAATCTCCATTATGATGTGCTTCTTTAACCAATGAAGCCACACCTTCCCATGTTAATGTGCATCCAGAATGTTGACAACGTTCAATCCATATCGTCATCCAATCAAGATTGTTTGCAATATACAAATGTAGTGCATCCCACTCTCGACCAACTATACAAAAAATAAGTAGATGTCTTATTATCGATTTATTTTGAAGATTAAGAATTAATTAACTACAATAGCATCTTATAATTACCTCTCACTTTCCTCAATCTACCTTTCCCCATCAAGTACTCCCCTTCGAATTTGTTAATGGTGTTGGGATCCCAAATGCGATCCACATGGATCTTTGTTGCAAACTTAGGAAGATATTCAGAAATATACACCATAGTCTGGTATACCATATATCCCTCCACCATAGAACCCCCAGGATGTGCTCTTTGTCGAACCAAAGTCTTCAAAAATTTCAAGTGCCTCTCAACCATCCACATTGACCTAGTGTGTACAGGTCCACACAATTCAATCTCCTCAACTTGGTGTATGAGGTAGTGTTCTTGTGCACTGAAAAAAGCTAGAGGTAGACACTTTTGCATTTCACACATTAAATGATGAATTTTTCTCTTCCAATATTTTATATCGTCTTTATGGTTTTATTTACATGACAACCACCTACAAGGTATTCAAGACGTAAAAAAATATATTACATAAGAAGTAAAACAAATTGCAAATATAATATCTATACAACGAACTAAACAAATATCACTACTTACCTCATGTATTTTCCAAGATCATATATGACTTGCTTGACATTATTGTCGAAGTCGTCTGGGAGAGATAGAGGTAGAACGTACTGCAGCAATTATAAAATTATCTTTTCATTTTTTTTGTAACATAATGAAAAGTACATGTATGAGTAGTACTTAAATACATACTAAAAACACAAGAACATGAATTACCTTAATGAAGGTATGCCAATCATGCATTTTCATCCCTGGCCCAAATTCACTTTTCTTTGATATGAGATTGTTTATGTTCGCAACAAATCTTGTGGGAAATGGAATTTTTCATATGACTTCTTTTATAGCATTGCTTTTCTGGTCCGTTAATAACCAAGGAAACTTGCTTATATTAATTTGGTCTCCATGGCTATTTGATTGAATGACATTTATCATTGCATAATTGGAATCCTAAATGTCACTACATATTTTGACAATTTTTTCTTTGTCACACCTTCCATCCAATATTTTCCATACTGTCTCTGTTAAATTCTTTCCAATATGCATACTATCAAACAAATGGACAATTTGTAACTGCTCATAGTAGGGCAACCTAATAAATTATCGGGGATAACTTTTTATTCCCTTAGGAAGGTGGTCATTTATGCCTTCACGACCTTCATGATCATCAATCACATCATCAGTAAACAAAACAGAATAGAAAAGATGTTTTATGACAAACCAATAGATGGAATGGCATTACCTTGACGATTAATTCTATTATATTCCAACTTCCACAGGTGAGGTGTCATTCTTCGTGGCTTTGATGTATTCTCTTCTTTCCCATTGAAAAGTTGTTTTTTCAGTATTTCGATACTTATGATTTTTGTGGAGAAAGTGCCTATACTCATCAAACACTTGCTTTCCTAAACTTTTTGAATGATGAGATTTCATCTTTGGACCACAAACAGGACATGCAAATTTTCCCTTTGTTTGAAGACCTACAAGATAATGTATAATTGGATTAAAATGATAATTTTTTGAATTATAATGTTCATGCACAACTTAAACACTATAACATACCACAAAAATGTGCTAGCCCTGGGGCATCATGTATTGTCCATAGAAGCATCGCATGGAATTGAAATTGTCTTTGTCCTATTGGTCTAGAGATGTCATACATACTAACACCATTCCATAACTCCAGCAACTCGTCGATAAGAGGCTCGATATATACATTCATATCTTTAACTTGGTACTTACCTAATCGAATGAACAATAAAATTACATAATTATTATAACTGTTTTACTGCAATATTTATAATTAAATTTAGATGACTATATTTAAATGATAAAATACTTGGAACAATCATTGCCAACATTATGTGTTCCCTCTTTATTGGCATCCATGGAGGAATGTTATTGTTGATAACAAAAATAGGCCACACTGAGTAAACAGATCTCATCTCTCCAAATGGATTGACATCGTCCACTGCCAATGAAAGCCTAAGATTACAAGGTTCTTCTTTAAAGTGTGGCCACTTTTCCTCTATGTCCATAAATACTGAACCATCCACAGACATTCGAATAATGTCATCTCGACTTCTATTGCATGCATGGTAATCCATAAATTGTTCCAAGCTAGTGCACTTGAATAATCATTGCATATGTGGAATAATGGGAATATAGCGAAGAACCTTGCGAGGAACCCTTTTTGTTATTTGATCTGTTCGATATCTACTGATATGACATTCAGGGCATTCCATTCGAAATTCATGTTGTTTATGATATATTATATGATCATTGGGACAAACATCTATTGCTTGATACTCCATTCCAATATCTTTTATAACGACAAATAATTCTTGGTATGAGCGAGGTAGAATATTTGATGGTGGTTGTATACACCTAAAAATTGGCTATGAGCAATTAAATAAATATTTAATATTTATTCTTCTATTAAATAGTTAATTCGAAAAGATTAATTAATTAAATTCATTTTCATATCTTTCTATTAATTAATATTTTATTAATTAATTCATCTATCTTATTCCTCTATTTAAATAAATATCTAAATATTTGATTATTCCTCTAACCAAGTTAATTAATAATTATTCTCCTATCCTATAGTCTCAAATATTAAATAATTCCTAAATTATTTAATCCCTTTTCCAACTCACCCTCCATCTCCACTTCATCTTCCCTTTGCTAACTCATCAAACATGTGGCTAAAGAAATTAATATTCCTTAAATATTAATTCATGATTTATCTTCAACCTCCAAAATTAATGAAATTGTGTACATACACACATTTCATAACCATTTCCTATATTCTCTCCAACACCCCCTACATCTTAGGAAGGACTTGAGTCCACTTGTCCTACCATGCCTAAATTTCTTTCAACCATCCCTAGATTCCCTCAGTCAGCAACCCAGTCAACGTGAGATGAGTGACACTTGTCTTCTCCTTCCCCCTTTCTCTCAACCTTCACCTTTGCTCACATCCATTCAAATCTGCAGATCTGATCAAGACCATTGATCTGAGGAACATCATCTTATCCTCTCAAAGTCTATAAAACCAAGAGCTTCAGTTGAGAGGAAGTTAGTCTTCAAAATAGTTTTCAATCAATCATATGCATCCGTGAGTTTTTGAAGCAATTAGCAAATAGCAAATATCATTTTAGCAATATAATCATATAGTAATATCATTTTAGCACAATCATGTAGCTTTGCATATCATACTATCAGTTAACTACAAGTTATCAATCCATTCTTCATATGCCATCTTGGAAGCCAACAGTGCATTGACTGAGAGCACACCATTTGCAACCAAGAACAATGGAGTTAGGACACAATGAAACATAAGCCATGAGGGTAAAATAATGATTTATTTTAGTATGTATTTCATGTAGTTTCATTGGTGGATTTTGGATCTCCTGTATGCATTTCTATTGAAACTAACTTATTACAGGTAACATTTTGAGGATGAAATTCAAGCTCACACATTTTGGTGCTCACCATGGGGCCAGACCTCGCATATACTTTTAAAAATCTAAAAAAAATAAAATAAAATAAACAGATTCATGCATATGCCAATTTTGATAGCGCTTTTGCATTATAGGTTAGCACTTTTGCATTATAGGTTAGCACATTTGTCATATAGGTTAGCGCTTTTGTAAGAAAATCAACGCTTTTGCACAATAGGTTAGTGCATATGTCAGGTAGGTAGGCGCTTTTGTTAGAAAATCAGCGCTTTTGTACAATAGGTTAGCGCATATGTCATGCAGGTTAGCGCTTTTGTCTAAAGATTAGCGCTTTTGTAATGCAGGTTAGCACTTTTGAATTGTAGGATAGTGCATTTGAAAAAGAAGCTTGTAACCGATTTGAAATTTAGGCTTGTGGAAGCCCACGTAAGGTTTTTCACTAACTTTTTACTATTTTGCAGGTTTCTAACAGTTTCTTGCAGGTTTGGAGAAGTTAATTAAGGATTTATTGATTTCTTTCTTAGCTTTTTCAAAGTTGGTTAAAAAGAATTCATATTTCCTTTTGGATAAAAAGAACTTCATTTTTAATTTGGTATTCTAAAAAGTACCTCACTTATTTTTGGGCTCTAAAAATAATCACATTTGCAAGGTAAAAAGAATAACAAATCAAACATTTACTTTCTTACAAAGTTAGGACATTCACACTTCAAATTTTGGGCTCTAAAAAGAACAACAATCTTTTATTTTCTTGCAAAGGTAAAAAGCACAATCAATCTTATATTTGGCAAGTTAAAAAGAACAATCAACTTGTCCATTTTTACAAAGCAAGTTACTTTTTTGCAATGATTTTCATTTTGTTGACCAGGATTTCCAATTCCTAGTTTAGAAAATCATTTGCTATGTGGGGCTAAAATAAACACCATGCTTGTTGGAGCAACATCTCCAAATAGGACTTAGCCAACAAATTGCTTTGAAAAAGTTAAAAAGAACGCTTGTATTTCGTGTCTCGAAAGTGGTAGGTATATGCTCTCCCCTTAATTGGGTGATCCAAAAAGCCAAACCCACTCTTTTACGCTTTCTTTACTTTCAAGCAATTAATCCAGTAGAGGGTCTGCCTTCCTGAGTTGCCTTGAGGGGGCCAGTGAGAGGGGAATGACCTAAAGTGGAAATGAGCTAATACCGAGTCCTTCCAATCCACTCTAGATAAATCGTGTTTGTAACAAAAGTTCAAACAACATGTGCTGATAAGTTCATACTGACACTATGTTTCCCCATAAACCCTATGGAGTGTAACCTCTATAGGTTGGGAACATTTTGTATTTATAGAGTTGAAAGTGCTGCATGTATGGCCACATGACTGAAAGCCTTTACTAAAAACTATTTGTACTAGTTGCCAAAAACCTTCTAGTTGTTGGCGCAAGAGGTCAGACCTCTGAAGCGGCTCACACACATACAGTTCTTAGTAGAGATATAAAGTTTGCCATGAGGATATTTCATGGAAACTGGTGCTTGGCTGCCCCGAAGAAGTGAGTGCCTAGGGTGGAGCCAGTGGGGTCAAGCATCTAAATATCCGCTTTGAATAACGTAGCCTCGGGGGAAACTCCATGTGAGATTCAACAACTATTGTCTCAGCCTGCCATAGGGATTTGTACTTGCCTGTGCATTTTATTTATTAAACATCTTGTCTTCTATGTCTGTAACATGTTCCAAATGGTCAAAAATTGAAGAAAAATTATCATCTACAAGTGATCAAAAAATCAACAAATTTATGAAAAGTGTGATCAAGGGGATAAAACAAAAAGCATTCCAACACTTGAAGCACCAAGTCAAAATCAAAGCATCAAAACATCAAGATATCAAAATAATCCTTGAAGTAGGTTTGTCTCTAAACCATCACGTATTTTCAAGATAGCTCAAAACAGCTAGGTTGCTAATCCTATAGGTTATTTCCAAAAGGTTCTATAAACATCAACATTAAGCAAACTATTGATTCAAACATCTTAAGTGCAAAAATCAACATCCTTGTCAAGACTCTCATCAGGATAATCAAATCCTCTATCACGAAGCTTGATCAATCTATACTAGGTTCCTAATCTTGGATATATCTTTCCTATTTTGAATCTAGGTTACATCAAAACCAAAATTGCACCAACATTGGAATCAAACTTGTAAATTGTCAAATGCTTATATGACTTTTAAGTATCACCTTAAGAAAAGAAAACCCAGTTCCAAAGCTACTTAGAAGAGAATAAGATTCTTGTATATCAATCGTAAGATCTTACTGAAACATAGGAGATTCCTACACCATTTTCGTCACTACTTACGTGGCTGCGGTATAGAATTTGACGATGAAACTCTACAAAGATGTGCTTTTCAACAAAGAGACACTTTATCTCAACAAACAAACAATAGTGGTAAGATCAATAAAGCATATCTTCCTAAACCAATAATTACTTATTGACCTTGTCCTTGGGAATTTTTTGACAACTTTGAGATAAACACATGGCAGTTTGGACTAGAGCCCAATATGAACAACTTAGAAAACAACAAATGGAGGAAGAAGATACTACTTTTGGATTTACCGCTGTCGACGAAGAAGCTATCAATAGCATGATTAGAGACCTTGAACGAGATTTCAAATTTGATAGGCTAATGGAAAAATTATTGACAAAACAAAAAGAGAAATATCTCCTGATATTGGCAAAATCTGGAGCTAAACTACCACAAGACTTTAACATAGAAAGCTTAAAACAAGACACGGAGACAAGTAACACCCAAAACATAGATGAACAAAATAACAAAGATATGTACAATGAAGAAACAAGGAAAGCAAGGGATGATAAAAGAAAAGAGCGTAGTGACAAAAAGACTCATGATGAAACAAGGAGAGACTATGCAGATAATCCATTTTCAAACTTTACTCAACAAATACAAACTATACAATAGCATATACAAGACATGCAAAATGGGACAAGTTCCAAGAAGTACTCATTAGAAGACATATGTCCATATCCCTTTGATAAAAAGCTAAATATGATACCATTTCCGTAACATTGCGAGATTCCTAAATATGACAAATACGATGGAAGATCTGATCCTCAAGATCACATTAGGGAGTTTTGTACTATGAGCATGGAATTTGCTCATGATGAGACTTACCTTATGCATCTTTTTCCTAGGAGTTTAAATGGACAATGAATGGAATGGTTTTCAAGATTGCCATCTAGAATCAAATACTTTGAAGAACTTGTGAATAGGTTTATTTCACAATATTCCTACAATATAAGGAATGAAATAACAATGCTAGATCTTTGCAATGTTAAACAAAAGAATGGAGAATCCTTTATGATCTTTTTACAATGATGGAAATACATGTTTAATAGGTATCCCTGGGATGTACCTGATCAAGAAAAAATGGACATATTCATTGATAATCTTATCAGTGAAATGAGTTATCGACTAAGGATGCAATGTCCTCCCTCTTTTGCCAAAATAATCGAGAATGGTCTAAAAATAGAGAACGCAATGGTAAAGAAAGGAGAACTAAAACTTTACAATAATTCATACAACAACAACAACAACAACAACAACAAAAACAACAACAATGATAAACCCAAGTTCTGGTCAAAGAATAGGAATGTCAACAATGAAGGAAATGATGATAATAATACTGCGAAACAACAACAACCAATTTTCAATCTATCAAGTCAAATCCCTAGCAATGACAATCTGAGAAACAAGAAAGTCAAGTCCTTTTTCTCTAATCCTCGGAGAAAATTCACAAATATTGGAGAATATTTAAAATCAGCTCTAAAAACTTTGCTTGCTAACAAATTGATTGTTTTACCCGAAGCAAGAATTTATGAACCACCAGTTAAGCCAAACTAGTGGAATGACAATCATTTTTGCAATTATCATCAGAATAAAGGACACCTAACAAATGATTGCCAAAGATTGAAACACATTATCCAAGATCTAATTGATAATGGAACCATTACGGTGGATAGCCATAAGACAAAGGAATCACACTTGGCTTTTAAAACTCCACTTCCAAACTATGATAAAGGTGAATCATCCCAATTGGAAAATGACAAAGGGAAAGCCAAAGTGAATTATGCTTATACATACGATGATGTAGTAAATGTGATAATTGTCAATGAAAATCCATCTTTAGAACCAATCAACGTTATCACAAGAAGCAAAGAAAAGGCTACCTTTCCAGGTATAGTAAAAGATTCAACATCCACATCACAACAATACAATTTAGTAGAGAAATTACAATGAATACTAGCTCAAATGTCAATTTTGGAACTTCTCAAGATTTCACCTATACATAAGGAAATTTTGGAAAAAGCTTTAGTGGAAACAACGGTATCAAAGGATTTGGATAAAGATCAATTCAAAAACATGGTGGGACATCTTATAGCTCCTCATTGCTTATCATTTTCTGAAAATGATGATGCCTCCTTACAACATCCTCACAATGCTCCTTTACATGTTGAAGTCTCCATTAATAAAACTCATGTCAAACGTGTACTCATAGATGGAGGAGCTGGTTTAAACATTTGTGCATTAAGTTTGACAAAAGCTTTGGGGTATTCAGAGAATGCAGTGGACTCAAAAAAGAAAATAACCATCAAGGCTTACGATGAAGCAAAACGTTCTTCTAAAGGAACCGTTATGCTACCAATAAGGATAGGACCTGTGGAAAAGGATACATTGTGTCAAGTTTTAGACTTGAATCTCTCCTACAACATTCTTTTGGGAAGACCCTAGATTCACAAGATGCAAGCAGTTCCTTCTATATACCATCAATGTGTAAAATTTCCTCATAAAGGAAAAGAAATCACTATAATTGCAGATTCTAGTCAATATTGCAATAATTTGAAGCCAACACAAGATACCATAGTTCCACATAACAGAGAATCAGTATATCCTACCAAGGAAATTCAAGCAAAGTTATGGGAAACTTTTGAAGAAAAGCTCAAGTTAAATGATGAAGGAATGGGAAAATATTCTTTGAATAATTTTCCACTTTCCCCTAATTCATATGGAAAACCTATAGATATTCAATCCAAATCATCATAAAAATCAAAACGTATTTTTAAGAGAACCGTTGTTAGTGCTAGAACTCTTGAGGAAGAAAATGAAGATAGGGACATTCTTCGTTGGTTATACAAAGATGAAGATAAAACTATAGCAACAGTAGCAGAAGTCAATATTCCCATAAAACAATATGGCAAAGGATATGAAATCATGCAAAAGATGGGATATGAAGGGAAAGGAATTGGTAAGCAACATCAAGGTATTTCAGACTATTTGTCCGCATTCACAATCCACAGAAGATAAATCTAGGTTAGGATATCTGAAGTCTAATCTAAAGCAACATAATACTCAACAACAAAAATGGAGAAAAAAATTAGTTTCTCAAGGACACAATTGGCAAGCAAAGCTACATCAAGCAGCCAAGACAGTAGCCAATAAGAAAAAGAAGCAAGAAGATCATAAAAAGAAAGAAGAAAATACTACTATCAAAGGTGAAGAAAAATCTTGTCAACAAGTTCTGAAAATACAAACAAAAGAAAAATCTGAACAAAATATTCCAGAAGCAGTAAAAACAAAAATGACAAAAATTAGAGAACTGTTTGCACCATACGACATTCTAGTATGGTATAGTGGAGTAATCTTAGATCAGAATTCAGAAACAGATTCCAATGAGTATGAATAGGGACTAGATAATTTATCTACTAAATCAAGTAATGAACACAATGAAGATCAAGTAGCCATTACAAAAGAAGACTTGTCCATTACAGAACAAAAGATAAAATTAGAAAAGAGACAAGAGAAACTCATAATTCAAAGAAAAGAGGCATATGCAAAAAGAAAAGAGAATGACAAAAACAACGATACAATGCCTCAAGAAGTGCAAACAAGAATCGGATATGCAAGAACTATAGAAGAAATAAGAGATAGTCAAGTTGGATTAACTATTAGTCTAGAAGAAGATGAGTTTGAAAGGAGACAAAATCTGTTAAAAGAATCCTCTTTAACATGTACACAAGTCTATAAACTCCAAACCGCAAATGGAGTCAATCAGGAAGAAATTTGCAATACCAAAGACGTGTGTGTTGATATAATCCATTCATTTAAGGGACAAACATCAATTGAAGAACCACTTGAGTGTGAACTAAAAAATGCTAATATTAATCTTGTTAAGACTAATTCAGAAATTCTTGAGAAAGACAATCCTCAAAAACATTCAATCTATGACAATACCTATGCTATGATAAATTATGATTATTATGTCATGAACGTTGAAACACCTAATGATGACAGTGATTATGATTTACCCCTTCTTCATCCTGAACTAATTGATTGGGATAATTTAGACAACCCCGAACTAAATGTCTTTTCCAATGACCATGACTTAGCTATGTACCTTAACGCTATTGAACCCATCCCACCTAAGATATCTTCTACTACAGATTCAAGTAAAGTTTTTCATAGTCAGGAAAATGTCAAACTTTTCAGTCGCAAAAGTGAAATAAAACAAGGAAAGAGACCTATTGTTGAAAACCATTTCATGGCAACATTAGATCAATCAAAAGATAAAATAAAGGGCGTATCTAATGATGAAAACCTCCTTGAGGCGTCAGAAGATGGAAAGTTTGACATTTTTCCTGCATATTTTCAAGAAAGGTCTGCTATCTTGATAGAACAAACAAAACCAGTAAACATTGATACATCAAAGGATCCTAAAATACTTCATTTTGCTGCCTCATTATCAGAAAAAGAGAGGAAAGAATACATGGAATTCTTTAAACAACGACAAATAAATTTTGCTTGGTCTTATGCAGATATGACAGAGCTAAACCCAGATCTTATCATGCATCATCTTAATGTGGATTTAAAAGCAAAACCTGTTAAGCAGAAGCTAAGAAAGATGCACCCACATATTGCTCTCCTTGTCAAAACTGAGCTCAAGAAATTATTAGAAGTGGGATTCATAAGACCAGTCGCTTATCCGGAATGGGTTTCAAGTATTGTACCAGTATCAAAACTAGATAAGAGCATAAGAATCTGCACAGATTTTAGAGATCTGAATAAAGCATGTCCAAAAGATGATTTCCTACTACCAAACATTAATATCATAGTAGACTTGTCAGCAGGGCATGAGATGTTTTCATTAATGGATGGCTTCTCAGGATATAATCAAATAAATCGCACCTGAAGATCAAGAGAAGACAACTTTCACCTGTGCATGGGGAACATACTGCTGGAATGTTATGCCATTTGGGCTTAAGAATGCAGGAGCGACTTATCAAAGGGCTATGACGACAATTTTCCATGACATGATGCATACATTTATGGAAGATTATGTTGATGACATACTTGCAAAATCTCACACAAGAAAAGATCATTTGAACATTTTAAGCAAGATTTTTGACAGGCTAGAAAGATATCAATTGAGATTGAATCCAAAGAAATGTGCATTCGGGGTAACCTCTGGAAAACTCCTTGGGTACATTATATCAGCTCGTGGCATTGAAGTCGATCCTGGAAAAGTTAAAGCTATCATGGAGATGGAATCACCTAAGAACATAAGTCAATTGTGATCTTTACAAGGAAGGTTGCAATCAATCAGGAGATTTGTGTCCCAATTGGTCGATAGATGTCTTCCCTTTACCCATCTTCTACATAAAAATGTTCCATTCAAATGGGATCTAACATGTGAAGAAGCTTTCTTGCACATAAAAGAATATCTTATGAGTCCTCCAGTACTTATATCACCGACCAAAGGGAAACCCTTGTTACTCTATGTCTCATCAACAAGTGTCTCATTAGGCGCTCTCCTAGCTTAGCACGATTGTGAAGGAAAAGAAAGAGCAGTTTATTATATCAGCAGAACACTTGTTGGATATGAGTTAAATTATTCATCAATTGAAAAGATATGTTTGGCAGTTGTATTTGCAACTCAGAAGCTACGACATTATATGTTGATTCATTCTATAAAATTAATGGCAAAGATAGATCCTCTCAAATATTTATTGAGTAAGTCAACATTAACAGGGAGACTAGCCAAATGAGTTATGATACTAAGTGAATTTGACATAGAATATGTTGACCAGAAATCCATCAAGGGACAAGTCATTGCTGATCAATTAGCTGATGCACCTCTACAAAATGACATGCCTTTGCACATCGACTTTCCTGATGTAGATATCTTGACAATAAGTACAAACTTTTGGGAATTGTACTTTGATGGTTCTTATACTCAATATGGATCAAGTGCAGGAATATTTTTTATCACACCTCAAGGACATACAATTCCGAAATCATATAGACTAAGATTTCCATGCACCAATAATACTGCAGAGTATGAAGCATTGGCTATAGGGCTCAAAATGGCCATTGAATGGAATGTCAAAGAACTACATGTCTATGGTGATTCACAACTTGTCATTAATCGAATAAATGATGAATATCAAACAAAGGATGATAAGCTTATGCCATACAAATAGTTAGTGGAAGAATTTAAAGGACATTTTAAAGAGATCACATTCACCCAGATTCCTAGAAATGAAAATAAAGCAGCAGATGCAATGGCTACAATAACATCTCTCTTGCAAAATAAAGAGAATCAAAAATGTTACGAGTTTCTTGTGGAAGATATCTTTACCCCTACCATTCAATCCCAGTATACCTATTGAATTTGCCATATATCAGGAACAAGTCAATCCTTATATGGTCAAACCTACCAATATTTAAAAGATCATATCCTTCCTATGGAATTATCTTGTAATCAACACAAAAACTTTATCCGTCAGTCCTCTCACTATACCATTATTGCTGATATCCTATATAGGCGTGGTCTAGATGGTACATTATTGAGATGTCTGGAAAAAGATGAATCTGAACGAGTTCTTAATGACATTCATGTGGGTATTTGTGGTACACACTCAAGTGGTTTAACATTGGCTAAGAAACTTATTTGTATGGGTTACTTTTGGCCTACTATGGAAAGAGACTAATTCACCTATGCTAAAAAGTGTAAACAATGTCAAATTCATGGAAATCTAATTCATGCACCAGCACAAGAGTTATATCCTATGACAAGGTCATGGTCATTTTCACAATGGGGCCTGGATTTGGTAGGAAAGAACAATCCCTCATCTTCTAATGGTCATAAATTCATTCTAGTTGCTACTGAATATTTTACTAAGTGGATTGAAGTAGTGCCTTTAACAATAGTGATGGGAAAACAAATATCATCATTCATCTTGAATTACATAATCTGTCGCTATGGAGTTCCTATGACCATTATCACTGACAATGGAAGACCATTCAAAAATCAAGATGTAAAAGAGCTATGTCAAAAATTTCATATCCAACATAGGTTCTCTACTCCATATTATCCACAAGGTAATGGTCAAGCTGAGGCATCAAACAAAACTATTTTAAAAATCTTGAAGAAAACAGTCAATGAAGCTGGAAAAGATTGGCACATTCAACTGAATCCTGCTCTTTGGGCATATCAAACTAGTGTCCGCACTCCAACAGGGGCAACTCCATATTGTTTGGTCTATGGATCAGAAGTGATATTACCTATAGAAGTAGAGATACCTTCTCTACAAGTATCCTTGCATGGTCTTATACTAGAAGAAGAACAAAGAGTCTCTCGAATCCAGGAACTAGAACTGATTCAAGAACATTGCCACAATGCAACATATCATTTAAAAGTATATCAACAAAGAATGGCAAGAAGCTATAGCCACAGAGTCAAGCTGCGCATTTTCCAGATTGGAGACATAGCTCTAAGGGAGAATTCAAGAAATCAGCAAGATCGGGAAATGAAGGGCAAATTTGAACCAAATTGGCTAGGACCTTTTGCCATAGTAGCAACATATGGATCAGGAGCATACAAATTATCTACCCTAGAAGGTGATTGGTTTGATGAACCTATCAATTCTATTCACCTCAAGAAATTCTATGCTTGAGATTTAAAGTCTTGGAAAAATCAATAAAAAGGCATATAAAGTCCTGAAGAAATCAGTAAAAATCAGAAAAGCAGAAAATCCCTAAAAATATATAAAGCAACAAAAATGCAATAAATTTAGATGGTGAAAACCTGGTAAACAGGCACTATCTAAAAAGTGAGTTCCTCCATCCATGAGATCGCTTTGCGCACCTATCCACTCCATCCTCTTGCATTTATCATTTCCATCTATCTTAGCTTATCCATTCCATCTTTCGCATCCATTGCTCTGAACCGTTTAGCAAAAAAATATATATGCTTACCAACAGTTATCAATCTTTGACATACTTGTCGTAGTCACTGTCTGAGATTTTATCAACATGAATCAATCTGCATTTGTATCCCACTATGGTTTGGATCTTGATCAATTCATATATCCATAATAAAATCTTTTTGTTTCTACTGGGGGAAAAATCCTAAATTCCTTTTGCTAAGGTGATCTTTTGAAATCTAAAAAAACCTAGCTAAAAACATTCAAAAAATTTAGAAAATCCAAAAACACCTAGGATTTTGAAACATATAACAAGCAACAAAGCAACAAAAATCAAGGCATCTCATCAACAATTGAATTGTTAAACTTAGAAAATGAAGCATCAACCCACAAGCTATAAAGGATTATCAAAGATCATTCATCAAGATGATTATATCAGTTAATGACCATAAGAACATGTGAATGACATACAAGATTCAGTGTTTATATCTTGATTTTATTGCTAATCATGTACTCTATGCAGCTCAAGGATGTCCATGACTAGAGGAGCTATGATGGGGCATGATTATTTTCTTTGATTGCTATTTGTGGTTTATCTCTTACTATGGTATGAACTTGTCTCAAGATATTATCAACAAAAGATCAAGGAGGATGTTCCAAGTCATGCATGAAAGGAGATACTCCTTGTCTATTCTGCAAGCAATAATCAGGTCAACTTGGTCCATTATATCAAGTTGCTTGTATTAACTTGCTATATCAATATCCATGTAAGCAATACTCAGGTCATCTTGAATCATTATGACAAGTTGCTTGTATTTTCTTACAACATTTAAAGCTCAATGATGAAAACAAGCACTGTTACCCGATAGCATATGAAGAATGGCAGTACAATTTTTAGTTAGATTATTTCATTAGCTCATTATTCATTTGCATTATAAGCATTCATTATTCATTTGCATTATAAGCATATCATTTCATTAATAGATCAATGGTCATAAATAAAGATTGAGTATACTTGGACAAACAAAAATAGTTACATTTTATCATATTAGGAACATTCATTCTTAGAATCATTTTAATCATTATCCATTTCATTTAGTTGCATTCTTAGAATCATTTTAATCTAACTAAAAATACAACAATAGAAGTGCCTCAAATCAAAGTCACGGCTCTCCTATACCACTACCACCTGATTCTATCTATTTCTGTGGCTACGGGCGAGAAGATCCTCTAGATGCTTGTCTACCATGCTCACCACTCCTCTGAGGAGGTCCCATGACCCCACCACTGCTAGTATCCATCAACACGGTGGTCTGATAACTACCTGCTCTCTGGCTCTCTGCAACTGCCTCCTCATATCATCGTTGCCAGTAGGAAGTCTCCTTCCTGGCCCGAAATAATGCTCTAATAGTATCTGCTGAGAGAGTACCTGTCCCAACCTGCTGAATATGATTTAGAAGACCCTGAGTATCCTGTTGTCTCCTAACAGCTGTGTCTCTCTTAGTCATAAGAGTCTGTATCTGTGCTCTCAGACTATCAATAGTATCATGCCCTGGCACATCATGCTCTAGTATAACCACATCTGGCATATCTTGCACTGGTGCAACCTGCTCTAGTAGATCCTATTGTAGTGCATGAATCCCAATCCCCTCACCACCCACCTGTCCAACTGCTGGAACCTGAGTCTGAGTAACTCTTCGAACCCATTGTCTAATCAAGGGAATATGATCCTCAGGATCCTCATCATCACCACCATGAGCTGCAATAACTCTAGGATCTGGCTAAATCTATCCAAAATCAATACCTCTCCCGCAACCCCCATCCAGTCCAGTCACCCTGCCCCCTATCACTACCAATCCTCTAGGTGATCTCATCCCTACCCTACCAGTATCCCTCCCAATCCATCCACCATCTCTCCCACCCACAGGACGAGGTCTATCAATCCTGCCAGCCAGTCCAAATGGTCCTCCATGGACTCTCAATCAACGTCCTCTCCGTCTAGGTCCACCACCACCACCTCCATCCCCACCATCATCTCCACCTCTCCCAGCCTCATGTGCAGCTCTAAGCTCTCATCTCCATCTCTGTCTTTTGCTAACAAGATCATCTGAATCATCATCATCATCTCCTGAGCTAGGAGGAGGATCTGCTAGATCCGTAATCCGAGGAAATGGATGAGCTAATAAATATTGAGCATACTCTGCAATATCCCCAAGATCCAGAATGTGTAATCTCATATCATAAGCCACTCTCGGAGTAGCAACAAACTCTGCACGAGCAATCTCAAATGACAAAGATGGTCCCCAATCCCGCCTATCTCTATATCACTGAGCATAAATAGTCACACCATTAGGCATAGGCTGAATGATACCAAACTGTCTCAAAATTTGACCAATCAATTGTTGCTCAACAATGAAGGGGGTACGACTAATGAGATATCTACTCTGCATGATAAATGGTAATGTCTATGCATCATCCATCCATGGCTCACAATCAACATATGGTCTCCAAATAATACTATCCAAAGAATCAAGAACCCAACGCCAATACTCCATCTTACCCAGCTTGGGCTGAGTAAGAACACCTGCATAAAAATAAACATATGGCTACCTCTCTCCACAAACTCTATGATGGATAGGCTATGTAATAGCAATATGCTCCCAGCACTAGATCTATAATAAAGTACATCCTATTGATAAACTCGCACTCTCATCATAAACAACCTGGTGTAGATCATGATATAAATGTGCTAGCATACAAACACCCCAAGCATATCGCGTCCGATGCTGCATCATGCTCAGTAGCACCTCACCCCATCCAACCGAAAAGCCTCGAGATCGTCTATCTGGACATATAAAACCACCAATCAAACCAGCAAGAATCACAGGAAGAGTGTCATAGTACATCACCATGTCTACCCATCGGATCTCTCCTCTATTGATACTCTCATCAGCAAAAATGACTTTGCAAGCCTCGGTCCCAACATGATCCTGATAATCATACTGCACTAGCTCACCAGTCACTAGGATATGCAGAATCCTGTAGACATCCTCTAGTGTAACACTAATCTCACCCGTCGGTAGGTGGAAAGTGTTATGCTCACTATGCCATCTCTCAGCTAATGCGGTCAACAAACCTCTATTATGTGTAATCTCTAGCATAAACAATAAATGACGTAAACCACAGGCATCTATGTGTCTAATCTTGGCTTGGGATAACTCTAGAACTAAATGACGTATGGCCGGTAATTTCTGCCGACACTGGAGAACATCAAGTTTCTCCTGTTTGTCAAGAGAAAACAATCAATCAAATCAAACTAACTCAATCATCTACCAATAAATCAAATAAAACTGAATCAAATCAATCAAGCTATCGACCAATCAATTCAACCAATCAAATCAAATTGAAGCAACTTAATCTATCAAATCATTTTAAACCTATCAATCATGGTTTATTATCAATCAGTGAGTTTGATCAAAAAATCTGCTAAGCTCTTGCATCAGAAACTAAATCAGTTTCTTAACTCTATCAATCAAGCTAAACAAAGCTATTCAATCATCAAATTTATCAATCAAGCTAATCAGAGCTACTTAATCCAGTAATCAAAGCTATCTATCGATCTATCAATCATACAATTACTCAATCATGACTCTATTTCATCATACATGTGTATCAAACATGTTAAATTTAAACATCAAAATGATATTTAGCTTTTGTATCAATCAATAATCTCAAATTTAAGCAAAAACGCTATCTTTTTTATCATATGCGCTAATTGACCATGCATATGCGCTAATTTAAGCAAAAGCACTATCTTTTTTATCATATGCACTAATCGACCATGCATATGCGTTTCTTTATGCATTTGTGCTAACATTCTATGCATAAGCGCTAACAAATAAAACATAAGCGCTATTCTAAGCATTTGTGCTAACATTCTATGCGTAAGCGCTAACAAATAAAATAAAAGCGCTATTCTAAGCATTTGCACTAACATTCTATGCAAATGCACTAACATACAGAGCATATGCACTAAAACAAACATATGCGCTAACCAAAATTGCATATGCGCTAACCTAAATTGCAAATGCGCTAAACTAAAAAACGAAAAATTCAAAATTTTCAAAAATTCAAAAAAGGCGCTTAAAACATGAAATTTTGAACGAAAACTTGAAAACAAAGCTCAGGCTAAGATACATACTGGATACCCATACTCCGCTGGCCACTGATATCATTGAACTCGCTCGAATCGATGGTTCTCCATGAGAATCACCATTTTGGTCACTTCAGCAAGAATATTCACTTCAAAAGCTGACAAGGATAACAATGAAGTTAAAATTAGCCTTCGTTAATTTTATATTTACTATTTCAAGAGTAATTATTTTAAAATATGGGGCAATTTAATTTATTTTTAAAAAATGAATTCAATTGACTGAAGTTTTATCACATTAATCATGAGATTAATCATTCAAACTAAGATTTTTGACAATTTCACGATCAATCTCTCGAGGGGGCACACAATCTAGATTTTCAATTTCTATCAGGCATTATTGAGACTTGATTTAATCTTTGAAATAATGTTATCTTGAAATCATTTCAAAGAGGGGCAAAATGTATACACCTAAAAATTGGCTATGAGCAATTAAATAAATATTTTATATTTATTTAATATTGATTCTTCTATTAAATAGTTAATTCGAAAAGATTAATTAATTAAATTCATTTTCATATCTTTCTATTAATTAATTCATCTATCTTATTCCTCTATTTATTTAAATATCTAAATATTTGATTATTCCTCTAACCAAGTTAATTAATAATTATTCTCCTATCCTATAGTCTCAAATATTAAATAATTCCTAAATTATTTAATCCCTTTTCCAACTCACCCTCCATCTCCACTTCATCTTCCTTTGCCAACTCATCAAACATGTGGCTAAAGAAATTAATATTCCTTAAATATTAATTCATGATTTATCTTCAACCTCCAAAATTAATGAAATTGTGTACGTACACACATTTCATAACCATTTCCTATATTCTCTCCAACACCCCCTACATCTTAGGAAGGACTTGAGTCCACTTGTCCTACCATGCCTAAATTTCCTCCAAACATCCCTAGATTCCCTCAGTCAGCAACCCAGTCAAGGTGAGATGAGTGACACTTGTCTTCTCCTTCCCCCTTTCTCTCAACCTTCACCTTTGCTCACATCCATTCAAATCTGTAGATCTGATCAAGACCATTGATCTGAGCCACATCATCTTATCCTCTCAAAGTCTATAAAACCAAGAGCTTCAGTTGAGAGGAAGTTAGTCTTCAAAATAGTTTTCAATCAATCATATGCATCTGTGAGTTTTTGAAGCAATTAGCCAATAGAAAATATCATTTTAGCAATATAATCATATAGTAATATCATTTTAGCACAATCATGTAGCTTTGCATATCATGCTATCAGTTAATTACAAGTTATCAGTCCATTCTTCATATGCCATCTTGGAAGCCAACAGTGGAGTTAGGACACAATGAGACATAAGCCATGAAGGTAAAATAATGATTTATTTTAGTATGTATTTCATGTAGTTTCATTGGTGGATTTTGGATTTCCTGTATGCATTTCTATTGTACTTGGTGAAACTAACTTATTACAAGTAACATTCTGAGGATGAAATTCAAGCTCACACAGTGGTAACAAAAACTCACCTATCAATCTATAGCGAAAAAATATAATTTGTTATAATAAAGAATATTAATGTTACATCATGATTCATAGTTTATTATGACATATATGACATACCTTAACATACGTGACATTGTTATGCTAGATAAACCATTCATAACGTTCAAGTTCACCAACAACAATACAACAGAGAGAAGAGTTACCTACGAGCCTTTGTAAAGGGCCTCAGATGCCTTCTCAAGTAGAGGGACATCATGAACAACATCAAGGTTATCTTCATCATCATGATCATTTGCGCGAGTACTAAATGAGTCATGGATCAATGTATTTGTACCATCATCTTCAATTGTGTTTTCCGACTCATGATCGTCATCTTCCATGGGATCATTATCTTCAGCTTTGATATTCACACCTCCATGTCCATCCACTTCGAAAACCATATTCTCAGGGTTGTGTTGATCCATACCATATGCTCCAGAGTGCTCGATCTATATAAAATTGATAAACATAGATAAACTATGATCATGATCTCATCATCACATGATTTATTATGTATATAAATTGTCAAAACGATATAATGAGAAACTTACCAATGGATGATAATCATGTCCACCTTCAATGTGACCATGCAGCCTACAATGTTTCTTCGTTGTTTTGATTAGAAGTCTTCTAGTCTTTAACCCCTTACAAATTTTGCACGGGCAATAAAATTTTCCATCACCTTTTCTTTCCAAGTTAGACCATAATCTAGCATTTGTCTCCTTATTTTGTTGTTCATTGATATTGTCTGACATGGTCTTTCTTCACAGGGAAGAAAATAGAAATTACCATCATTGAACAAAGCATCTTATTGAATTTAGATTTCTAGTTTTCTTATGGTACATCACACAACATGGAAAACAATAAATACTCAATAAATAATAGGATTCATTGACTTAGTATTATCACAATCTGCACCAAGTAAGTGGGCAAAAAACTTTGCAACATTACGCAGTTTAATTGTTTCCAGTCTATGTATCATAGAATACTATTGTACAAAACACTTATCAAAAAATTCCTCATAAATTTTATTGATCATACAAAATCTTTGCCTAAGAAGACCATAATAATGAAGGTATGTTCTCTCTTGACCAAGTTCAAGCTTGATCTTTAGTAGCTTATGACCAGCTTCCTCAAAATTAACACTTGACATGATTGTCAAATAAATTGTACGTCTTAAATTGACCAAGTTTTTCTCTGTCTCATCCTGTATTCTCAGTGCTTCCTCACCTTCCTCTTCATCATCATCATTATCATCATCATCATCTGAGTCATCACCTAAATCATTCTCCCCTTCTTCTTCATCTGAAGAAGCATCTCCAAGGATATCTTTCTTTAGTTTTTCATAGGTTGCCTCATGCTCTAAGAAATTAGGATCTGGCTTGAAAACATCCAAACCAGCTTCTTGATCAAGTTCATATTCTAGGAAAACTTCATTTGTTAACTGATCTAGATGCACAACTAGATGACCCTCGAACTTAGCTTTGCGAATTGCAAAAAGGCCTTCAATTAAAAACTATACTCATTTGTCAATTTTCCCCTCATGGAGAATACCTCTAAATCTTTCAAAAATCCCATAGAGACCTTTGGGTGAAAGTTCTTGCAACAAAGAACCACATTCTTTCATGAACCCAACAACAACCTCTACACTGTCATCTGTGGGGTTCTCTAGTAAAAGGGTGAGAAGTTCCAAGGCAATGATCTCATGTACAACTTGTTGATTCACTAAATGAGCTATGAATTTGGCTACTACTATCAACACGTGCTTGTCATTACATTTGTGTGCCCTCTTAAGATACAAAATAACTCTTCGCAAAAGCAGATTGCCAACTTCAGGAAATTTTGTATTTACCACAGCAACCAATGCAGCAAAAACATCTGTAGATCCAGGGGATGCCATTTGGGATTTCATACAAGACCTACAAAATAGACCCCTCCCACAGATGAGATTCTCTACAAACAACTCTGGAATGATGTTCTTGATGTTAGATGCATTTAACTTGTTTACTAACCCATTGATACTCTTCCAAAGGGAATCCCATGTCATGCATTGGTATTCCACACTGCTCTTGTCTTCCACATCTTTCATCATTTGAGCCAGCTTAAATGGGGGAATGTAAATACCCCCACTTCTTCCAACACCCTTCTCAGCTCCTCTTATAGCACCTTCGCCATTCCCATTCTGAGATGGAGTGGACACAACACCAAAAGTTTTCACTTCCACTACCTCTCTATCCCTCTTGTTTCCAGAAGCCCCTTTACCACTTAATTCATGCTTATTTCTATACATAAACCCATCAGGAAGCATGAGTTTTTGCATATAAGCTCACCCAAATATTTTACAGTTATTTTCATCAAGATTCCCTCAAGACCTGGTAGATCCTACTTCCATACTTCAATTTTGTTTTCTCAAAGGACAATCCTAAAAAATCCATGCATTGCAAACAACTTTTTACACCTTTGTTGGTTGTGGTGGCAACATAGAGAGTTTACATCAATAAATGAAGAACATGTCAATGCTTTTAATACAACAGTATAAGTCTATCTCTTATTCAATATCTCTACTGAAACCCCCATGATCTTTTGTTGGAGTAGAATTTGTTATATTCTAGAAATGATCTTGTCCTTTGTTGATGGGATATTCATCTACCTCAAGAAATAACTGTTCTTTTCTCCAACAAGAAGTGGAACTAAATGAAGATCTAGCACCATGAAATGAATCCTCAAAAGGATTACTATAGTTAGTTTTGGTAGATAATGATCTGGGTAAAATACTAATGTGGCTTTAGGAAACATTATGTACTAGCTTAGCATACTCTAACAACTTTGGTGCGACATGCTACATCCAATTAAGTCTCCATCGGTATCTCTATTGTGTTTATGGATTAGGATTCAATGTACTCTTTTTATACACAGATTTTACATTCAACTGAGGAGGTTTGTATGCACTTACTTGTTTTTCGATTGTATACCTATTTCAAGAATTTCTTCTATCAACAAATCATTTGTTGTAAGTTGTACAAGTGGAAGCTTGAACATGCCTTCCATGCTATCCTTGTTGATATGTTCAACACCATCTTGTGCAACAAATCTTTAGAACTTCACTATTTCATTGAAGAGTGAGTAGTAGGGACAATCTAGGATACTTACAAAGGTTTTGCAAGAGATATAAATAGACCTAAATATTATGGCTGAATATTGATCAATAGGTAAACAGATAAGAAACTCTCAATATCAAAATGACTTTCTCAATTGTCTTTACTAGAAATGGATAGATCTACTAATAATGGCTTTATGACTGTATGTCAACTTTAGACTCAATCCAAGAAGAGCTAGAACTAATATGTGATATCTAGATTTATGATCTCTATAATATAAAAATCCCATAATTATGTTTCCATGCATCTATACCACAACACAAACATATGTTGGTATTTTTGATGATTATGTTGTGATTGTCATTGATGGACACACACTTGCATTGAGATCACTTTTATATCTATGAGTTAAATCTCAACCGGAATTTGTTGCAACCAGTATGTTGTATTATAGTCTTTAGACTATTGGTGTTTTGCAGAATGTGTTTACCGATTTGAAGCGGTATGTTGACTCCAAGTGGTTCGTGGATCTCAAGTGGTACGAGGGATCAAAGCGGCAAAACACATATTTCCTAGTCTTCATTTTTGTCAAACCGGCAATCGGTATTTTGTGTAAATCGGTAATACTCTAATGAGTTATCAACCGACATTCTATGATGAGTTACCAACTGGCATTCTGTGATGAGTTATCAACCTACATTTTGTGATGAGTTACCATCCACCGATTGTTTGACGGTGCTGACACTCTGGCAGTGCTTTTTGTGTCATGTTACCAAGTATGTCTAGATTCATTGAACCTAGGAAATTGGATTGTAAACCTATTGGACCAACATGAAATCAGATTCCTCTATAAGAAAATCATGTCTAGGGTTTTAAGTTGTTGCCAGGGTTTAAGGAGGTTGATGAGTGTTTGTAAGAACGATCTTAACTGTGAAGATCAATTTTTTGAGATGTAATAGAGTGTGAGTTACTAAAGACTGAAGTAATGCCGAAATACATTAGCTATGAGCCATAATGGATCTAACCAAGCAATCTGTGCTATTTGCTAGATCATTCACTTGTTGATTACTCACATCTTTGACAAGTCTGAAGCACTTAACTGGGTAGGCTCAGAGTAGCCTTTGTAAAATCCTCTAACAAGGTGGTTCACATATGTGGATCTAAAATCCTCTGGCAAGGTAGTCTTTGATTAGACTTGTCTCCTAACAGAGATTGAGATACCTAACAGAATCTGTTCTAGTAAAGAACATTGTATGACCTTAACTGGTCTGGTTCCTATTCTGCAGATAGTTAGTTGTGAGTTTCATCTCACCGTGGTTTTTCCCATTTGGGTTTCCACATCAAATATTTTGTGTTATGGTGTCATTTCTCTTGTGGGTGAATGTCTTATTTGCATTTTGGTTTGCATGTCTATTAATCGGTTTGACTGTTAAACTGTTCTACTGGTTTATCACTAGAATGTTTTACTGTTTAAATACAGTGTTTTTCAGTATACTAATTCACCCCCCTTCTTAGTATTCATCAATTGGTATCAGAGCCTATCTTTCTATAAGTCTAATCACTTGGAAAGAGATATGGGGGAATACATTGTGAGGGAGCTTACTCATCGACTCACTTAGTCTGAGCAAGCCTATGATGAACTCATGGTAAAATATAAGGCCTCTCAGGCAAAAAGGAGAGAACATGCTAAAAAACTGATGGAGCTATCTGAAAATAGTTCTTCTGATGAAGTGGATATGGAAGCCCTAATTCAAGAAGTAGAAAAGCTAAATGAATCAAACTCCAACCTGAGAAAGGAGCTGGAAGGACTGACTATCTGAATGTGTCAAGAGCTTGAGAACTGGAGGAAAACTGAAGATCTGGTGAAGGACAAAGATCATGAGATCTCCAAGTTGAAGCAAGAGATCGGTGCACTTACTGCTCACCTTCATGAAAGCAAAATGGAAAAACAAGAAGTACAAGGTGAACTGAACATAGCCATCTCTGAGAATGCAAACCTGATGGAGACAAATGTTGCTATTTCTAAAGAACTCTCTGAGTCAAAGGAAATACTTGCTAAGCTCAACAAGAGTACTGTTAAGCTAGAACAAAAGCTTGAATTGGCCAAACTGGTAAAGAATACCAATGGACTTGGTTTCTCTGGACATGAGGAAGGTGAGACCTCAGGTGCAAATGCTAAAGCATCAAAGAAGCAACCAACATTCAAAGGTAAAGGTAAGAAAAACTTCAAACCTGTTTGCTTTAACTGTCTCAAAGAAGGACATACTGCCAATGTATGTAGGAGCAAAGCCTATAATAATTATCCTTACTTTATAAACAATGTACCTAGATCCAATAAGTTCAATGGTAATTGTTATGCATGCAACAAGTATGGGCACAAAGCATCTGAATGCAGGTCTGTCATGAACAACACTGGTAGATATCCTTAGAGGACTCAAGGAGTTGGTCCGGAATCTTTTGTGAACCGGAACCCCAACCGGTTTAATGCCTTTAATCATCAGTCAGGAAGCGGGGGCTATCAAGTGGCAACCGGATAGAGAGAAAACTATTGGATTTGTCATGGTTATGGTCACACTGCTGCAACATGCAAAAGGAAGAATGGAAACAAGTACAATGGACCTTGGATAGCACCTGGAATGGTTTGCTATCACTGCAACAAACCAGGTCATTCAGCAAGATTCTGCAGAAGTAGAAAGAGTATATCGAATGATATACCAGTCACTCCAGAAGGAAAAATTGATGTTGAAACTGTTCAAGAAGATATGAACAAAACCTAGAAGAAGAAACTAGCAATGTTGCAAGAAGAACCGGTTTCTGCACCTAGTGTGGAAATCACGAAACTGACAAACTAAGCTTCAGAAAAGCTTGGGAGAGAAAACGGCAAAATATTTCGAGCCCCTAGTTTACACTGGTAAAAGACCTTAACCGGTGTGTAATACCTATCTTGTGGTGGAAGACCGGAAATGATAAAAGGAAAATTAAGGTTTATGCCCTAATGATGGAGCATTAATTATGGCAGGTGAGGAATGTGCTTAAAAGGATTTTTCAAATCATTTCTCACTATCATTTATCAAGCAAAGATGTTTTTCAAGCATAGAGTGAAGAAAAAGTGATTTGTGCTACGATTTAGAGAAATTTAGAAAACCTTGAAGGAGATTCACAAGCTAATTGTAAATAGTCAAGAGAAGAACGCAAATCAGTGATTCTGCAACTGATGAAGTGTGAGGTGAAGTAGAATCTAAAAGTCCTAAATTCATGATTTTCGAAAGGTATTTCTTGAGTTTTCTATTTTTATCATGGCTTCCGCATCTCATACTAGCTCGAGTGCATCTGTCGATTCTATAAACTTCATTCAATGCAAGTCCAAATACAATGCCCTGTCACAAGTTCTTGTTGGAGTAATAGTAGAAGAAGGAATCTCTGATTATATAGATTGTAAAATTGAAGACCTAGGATCTCTCACAATCGACTCGCAGCTAGGTCTATTATGTGGGAAGGATAAAAGGATCAAACCAGAATATAGCATCCTAGAGAAGAAGATGCTTTATAATGTGGTTTACTTCCTAGAGGACTTCATAGATGACCATGTTAGAATCATCCTAAGCAAGGTTCATGGTGACAAAATGTATCTTGAAAGAATGCATGATATCACAACACAAGCTGTTCATGCCATCATCAATTTCTGAAACATCGGTGAAGTACTAGCCCTGAGGAAAATCATCAAGACTGAAATGATGAAGCTCACCGGTTCAATGAGCGATTCATGAGGAATGACTATTAATACCATCAAGGATGACCTCATGAAATATGTGTGCATGGTGATTGGATACCAAACATTCCATGCCAGCAGAATTAACTCTGTATCTACTGCAGCGGTAAATGCTGCTTACCGAATGATTAAGGAAGATGCATCATTTGATCTGTGCACCGGTATGCAAAGGCAACTCCTATTGAATCTTAAATTAATCAAACAGGACAATGAATTGAAATTCAAGTTTGGTCAACTACTAGTAGGATTATTTTTCTACTTCCAAGGTTACTTCTTAGGAGTGGGAGATATTCAGTGGTCTGCTGACCAACTAGTTACCAAACAAATCAAAGAAAGCCTGCAAGCAGTCAGAATCGACTACCCTAAAGTACTGAACAAGTACTTTGATGAGTTCAGAAGCAAGATAAGCCCGAGGATGAGGATATCCAGTGACATAGTCAAGAAATATGAACAGGACATCTGCTTCACCATCAAAGTGGATGAATGCTTAATGGAGGTCGTTGAGCCTAGACAGGAAGAAGTAGAGCCTATGGGCTATGAGGTAATGAATGATATGTTGGATGGGTATGCTTCCACCCTAATCACCTCACCCCTTGATCCTAAGGCAAAGATAACTGACACTTATTTAGAAAGGGTTACATTGGTTGCAGAACCCTCTGAAAAGAAAGGAAAGGCAGTGCCTTCAGCATCGACACTGGTTACTGCAACTAGTCCCAAAGTGACCAAGCGGTCACTAGTTAAGAAGAAACTAGAAGTGGCACCTGCATAAGTCTTCGAAAGGAAGTGGAAGACAAAAATAAATTCACCTGACTCAGAAGAAACTGTGTCAGAAGAACTACTTAAGAAGAAGACTATGCAAACAAGGAAAAAGACAAAGAATGAACCAACATCATCTGCACTGATAAACATTGACATTTCTTCCTACAAACCTTTGACACATTGCCAAAGAACAATTAAAAATATTAGGAGAAAATTGTTAAATGATTTGGTAGATCATTTTGATGATTTCAATGATGAAGAAAAGGAAGAAGTAGAGAAAGAAATTATAAAGTATTTATGTGTTAATGACCAGCCGCCTTCAGAAATTAGATCTGAGACACTGGATTCTTTGTATAAGTCCTTAGACAATAAATGGCGCATTGCCATAGAGAAGGAATAGGAAATCAAGGAGAATTTTTTTGCTCAACACTTTCTCAACCTATCCAATTCAGAGCTGTTTGATGTCATTAATCAAAATAAAGGACTCTTCTTCACTAGAAGAAGAAGACTCTGGTTATTGAAAGGAAGAATTGTTGATGTCGAAAAGGACACTCATCTACATATGACAACTACAGTTCACATGCACAAAGTGCTTCAAGGCATCCAAAAGGCTGAGTAGGAACTGACAATATCTAAACTGGATGAAGTGTTTGATGATGAAGGCAATCTAGTTGTTGAACTTACAAACACTATTGATGTCAATGCTCTAGATGTAGAGGATGTTGCTCAGGACTCACCATCTGAAGCAACAGGATAGGAGAAGCAGGGTGAACAAGTTGAACAACAAGTAGAGGAAAAACAAGAGGAAGCAAAGAAACATGAGGAGAAAAAGAAAAAGGAAGAAGATGAAGAGAAAAAGAAACAAGAAGATGCGAAGAAGAAGAAGGAAGAGGAAGAAAAGGAAAAGGAGAAGCAAAAGGAAGAAGAAAAGAAGAAGGAAGAGGAAGAAAAGGAAGAGGAGAAGAGGAAGGAAGTAGAGAAGAAGAAGGAAGAGGAAGAAAAGGAAGCAAAGAAGAAGAAGGAAGAGGAAGAAAAGGAAGCAGAGAAGAAGAAGGAAGCAGAGAAGAAAAAGGTAGAAGAGGATAAGGAAGAGGAAAAGAGGAAAGAAGCGAAGAAGAAGAAAGTAGAGGAGGACAAGGAAGTAGAAGTGGCAAAGAGCACACAGATGGAGACTCTAAAGGCAACCGGTAGTGAAGCCAAACCGGCTGACCTCACCAGTCCTATTGACCTCTAGTCTGCAAATGAAATGGAGCTGCTATAGAGCATCAAAGTTGCTCAAGAACGCCTTGAAGTGATAAGGAGGAAAAAGGAGCAAGATGTGATCCAAGCTGCGGTGGACACTCTTACCGGTTTGATACCCGGTACAAACCTCCCAAATACTGATTCATCACTAGCTCAATTAAAGCTCCTATGTACAGTAGTGGATGATCAGGTTCAGAGTCTAGAAGAGGTAACAGAGGAAAATGCCAAGAAAGAGCATCAAAAAGCTCTGAATATTGCTCTAGTGAAGAAGCTAAATGAGCTCCGGTCTGATCTTCAAAAAGCTCAAAAAGATATAAGGGATGCTCTGGATGAGGGGAATCTACTACTCAGTAAGATTTGCCAACCCCATCTCTTATGTGATGATGTGCTTGCATAGAAGCAAAAACTTCAATCAAACTTGCAGTTATACATGAGCACCTTCAAGCCACCATATGACTCCTTTATTGCTTATGGGAAAACCATTCAACGATTTCATATCCAGTCTGCAAGAATAGATCTTGAGATCAGCACTCGGTCAAGAGATTTGTAGGAGCTACAACTGGTTCTACTCCCACGCCTGCAAATACTTCAGAAGTGCTATCTCAATCTAGATGCCTTAACGGTGACTCAAGAGATGAGCACAATAGACGCCATGGAAGAGCAGGTCTCCCAGATGCAAATAGAGAAAGAAGTAGACACCTCCCTACTTGAGTCCTGGTCTTTATCTATGAAATAATTTTTGCAGGACTTTAAATCTATTTTTGACAAGTTTTATTCCTTATTGTCATAAACTCTTATTATTTTAATACCAAATGAAAATAGGGGTTGTTTAGCTGTACTTTATCATTGTTGGAAAAGGGGGAGAAGTATTCTGGTATTTAAAATTTTGATATATGCTTTGAATATCTTAATGTCTATCTATGTATGCAAATAGTTATACATTATGTTGTTAGCTAAAGGGATAGTGTATATGCTTAGGGGGAGCAATTTTGCTTATGGCATGATTTTGTTGTAAAACACTTAGATGTCAAAATTTTCCTAAGTGTTTCCAGCAATGCCAAAGGGGGAGATTGTTGGAATTTTGGATGATTATGGTGTGATTGTCATTGATGGACACACACTTGCATTGAGATCACTTTTATATATATGAGTTAAAGCTCAACTGGAATTTGTTGCAACTGGTATGTTGTATTATAGTCTTTAGACTATTGGTGTTTTGCAGAATGTGTTTACCGGTCTGAAGCGATATGTTGAATCCAAGAGGTTCATGGATCTCAAGCGGTATGAGGGATCAAAGCGGCAAAACACATATTTCCTAGTCTTCATTTTTGTCAAACCGAGAACCGATATTTTGTGTAAACCGGTAATACTCCAATGAGTTACCAACCGGCATTCTGTGATGAGTTACCAACTGACATTCTATGATGAGTTATCAACCGACATTTTGTGATGAGTTACCATCCACCGATTGTTTGACAGTGTCGACACTCTGGCGGTGTTTTTTGTGTCATGTTACCAAGTATGTCTAGATTCATTCAACCTAGGAAATTGGATTGTAAACCTATTGGACCGACATGAAATTAGATTCCTTTATAAGGACATCATGTCTAGGGTTTTAAGTTGTTTCCAGGGTTTAAGGAGGTTGATGAGTGTTTGTAAGAATGATCTTAACTGTGAAGATCAAGTTTTTGAGGTGTAATAGAGTGTGAGTTACTAAAGACTAAAGTAATGCTGAAATGCATTAGCGATGAACTAGAATGGATCTAACCAAGTAATCTGTGCTATTTTCTTGATCATTTACTTGTTGATTACTCACATCTTTGACAAGTCTGAAGTCCTTAACTGGGTAGGCTCAGAGTAGCCTTTGTAAAATCCTCTAACAAGGTGGTTCACATCTGTGGATCTAAAATCCTCTAGCAAGGTAGTCTTTGATTAGACTTATCTCCTAACAGAGATTGAGATTCCTAACATAATCTGTTCTGGTAAAGAACATTGTATGACCTTAACCGGTCTGGTTCCTATTCTGCAGATAGTTACTTGTGAGTTTCATCTCACCGTGGTTTTTCCCATTTGGGTTTCCACACCAAATAGTTTGTGTTATGGTGTTATTGCTCCTATGGGTGAATGTCTTATTTGCATTTTGGTTTGCATGTCTGTTAACCAGTTTGACTGTTAAACTGTTCTACCAGTTTATCACTAGACTGTTTAAGTGTTTAAATATAGTGTTTTATAGTATACTAATTACCCCCCCCTCTTAGTATTCATCAACATCATGCTAGTGTTCAGCCATAGCAATTGATATCCTAATTATAGAATGTGAAATATGCACATAACTATGAATAAAAATTAAGAAAAACAAAGAAAGATGCTTATTGCAAACATAAATGACTAATGGACAAGAATTGAATTCATTGTAGATAGTTTTGAATATCAAATTCACTTATTTGTGTGCATTTAGTAACTCATGTACTTGTGGCCAACCATTTATCTCTTTCATAGATTAAACACTTGTTAATAACATTAAATGGCTGAGTAATTATGTTTTAGTTGAAATTGAAAATAAAATATTTTATTTCAAGACAGCTCGCACTATTCCCTATCATATTTTAGACTCTCGGTTTTGTTAGTAGTGGTTTGATGTCTTTGGAGCTGATCATTGCATTTCTTTAGTTATGTTTGCTAGCGTACTCCTAGCCTGTGCCAAAATGGGAGCTTTGGAATAGGGTATGGAAATCCATCAAAGCATAATAGATAGATGAATTTTGTTAGATGTAGTTGCAACTACTCTGTTAGCATGTATGCACAAAATGTGGAAGCATAGACAAGGCACGGGAACTGTTTGACAGATTGCCTCAAAGAAATGTGGTTTCCTGGACTGCAATGATTGCCGGATATGCACAAAATGGATTTGTTGAGAAGGCTTTAGAAACTTTCAAGCAAATGCAATCGATAGGTGTAAAGCCAAATTCGATGACCATTGCTACTATCCTTCCTGCTTGTGCCAAAATGGGAGATTTGGAACAGGGTAGGGACATTCATCGAAGCATAAAGGATAGAGGAATTTTGTCAGATGTTGTAGTTGAAATTGCCCTGGTAGACATGTATGCAAATTGTGGAAGCGTGGACAAGGCATGTGAACTGTTTGATAGAATGCCTGAAAGAAATGTTGTCTCGTGGACTGTAACGATTGTTGGATATGCACAAAATGGATTTGTCAAAAAGGCTTTAGACACTTTCAAGCAAATGAAATTGGAAGGCATAAAGCCAAATTACACAACCTTTGCCAACATCCTCCCTACCTATGCAAAAATGGGAGCTTTGGAACAGGGTACATGGACATCCATCAAAGCATAACGGATAGAGGAATTTTGTTAAGTGTTGTACTTGCAAATGCCCTACTTGACATGAATGCAAAATGTGGAAACATGGACAAGGCTTGTGAATTGTTTGATACGATGCCACAAAGAGATGTGATCTCATGTGAACAATCAACATGCGTGTATACGGGAGGAAGGGATTGCTACTACAAAATTAAACACTCACTCCTCAATCACAATTATATGGTTTTACGAGATTAAACTAGGGCAATTAACCACCACATGTATATTTTTTGCAACATGAAATTAAAAAATAGGGCAATTTGAATCTACCTCCTGCGTGAGATTGCAAGCAATGCCACAAATGCCTTCGACGCGAGTTTGATGTTCTTGGGGGTTGAAGTCACCACGGATGGCTACACGAGAAATTTGCAATACAAATGAATTCCCCTCTTCTTTTTTTTTAAGATAATGGCCGTTGTCATCGGAATTGCGACGAACTCGAGCACTTTTTTGGAAAAAAGAAAACTCTCATTGCTAATGCCTTCTTCGTCGAAACCAAATGGGAAATTTTTGTTAGAATTACGACAAATGCGGGCATTTTAAAAAAAATAAATCAAATTTGGCCACAATATACCTTCTCCATTGGAAACCTCAGTCGGAAATCTAGTCCAAATGTATTAGTGGTTGTATTTGTCACATTGTTTAAAGTGGATTTCTAAGTTGTGACCCTTGGTCTTCCAATTGTTGTTTCTTTTTTGGTGCTCGAAAGGAGCTAGTATTTGTAATAAGTTTGCTCAAAAGGAGCTAGTATTGTAATGTTGTTCTATGATACTTAATACAATTTTTTTTATTTTAAGCTTAATTCTTCTATTAATTAAATAAATCTTTATTTATTTAATTAATTCATTTATCTTCTTCTAGCCTTATTTCTCATTTAAATAAATAAATACATTTATTTATTTATTTAAATTCCCCTTTTCCTACATTAAATAAATAATCTTATTTATTTAAATGATCCCACTTCTTCTATTAATTAAATAAATCTTTATTTATCTAATTAATTCATTAGCCTTTTCTACCCATGACACATGTCATTCATCTCTTAATTCCTACACTACCTACCCTCTCATTATTTTCTTATTTCTTCTACCTACCCTCTAATCTTAGCCGACCATTTATCTTTTACACCTCTCAATCTTATCCCTTCATTTCTTATAGTGTCTTCTATATAAGAAGATGCTTCCTTCATTATCAACCCTATTCAATCAATCTAATCATTCTATTCAATTCCCAACTACGCTTTCAAATTTTCACATGCGATCGAGCCTACTTGCAACCACATTTCTATTCTTTGTTGAGCTCTTCTACACACATTAAATCTGAGAGCAAACATATCAAGCAAGATCAATGGAGATAGGAAGAATGGAGATCCAAATCCTATTAGACATGCGATGGTATAATCTTTGTGATTTCATTTGATTTGCATTGTCTTAGGTAATCTTTATATGTTATGGTGGATCTTTGCTATTGTTAGGCTAGGGTTTTGTGGTTGAATTCATTTAGTCTTTCAATATTGTTGTTTCCATTTTTCACCATAAACATTTTGGCATGCTTGGTGGGACATGGATTTTTGTTAGATCCGTGTTTTCTGCAGGTTTTTCTAACCCTATATTGTTGTTTTGTAAAATAATTTGGAGAATAACCTTGTGCAGCTAGGGTTTTGGACACAAAATCAAGATCTTGGAGAGATTTGATCCGATCCCACAAACAACTTGGAAATTTTGCACCAAATTCTTTTGGCAGGTTGAAAACAATATCAATAGCTCTCAAACCAAAATGCAGATCTATTGGAGCATATTTTAATTTTCTATGAATTTTCATAAAAAATTAATTTTGAGAGCAAATGAGCGGATTTTTTGGATTTTCTTATACTTTTGGAAAGATCTCTGATTTATACACATGATCTGTTCTTTGTGATTTTAATTTTGATGCAAAATATTTCCTAAAAAATTGGATTTTTTAAAATTAGGGTTTTTCATTATTTTGATCAGATCTCACAAACGGGTTTGAATTTTAGCATCCAATTTTTTTTGCAGGTCAAAAACATCTTAGTAAAAAAATCAAAGTTTTTGGATCATATGTGAATTTTCTATGAATTTATTATGCATTTTTATAAAAAATTAAAATTTAGAGAAAATTAGCGAATTTTTCAGATTTTGTAACATTTTTGGAAAGCTCCCAGAATTATACATAGGATCTGTTCTTTGTGATTTTAAATTTGATAAAAAAATCATTCCTAAAAAATCGGATCTTTGAAAATTAGGCTTTTGCATTATTTTGCTCATATCTCACAAACTGCTTGGAAATTTTACAGGAATTTTTTATGCAGGTTTGGAAGGCTATCAGTAGTGTCTAGTAAAAAATTCAGAGGTTTTGGACCAATTTTGCATTTTCTATGAATTTTGTATGATTATTCATAAAAAAATAATTTTTGGAGCAAATTAGGAAAATTTTTGGATTTTTCTTACATTTCTAAAAATGTCTTCAAATTTTACAGGTTCTTTGTTTTTTTTTATGATGTAAAACAACTCATGGAGAATCAAATCTTTGCATTTGTCAAGAAACACATTGTCGAAGGCCCCTATTTCACAAAGTCTTTTGGATCTAAAATTTACCTAACTTTTGTGCTTGCAGGAGGGGTATTATTGCAAAACTACTAACAAATCTTTGTTGCAAAAGTTTGGCAAGGTTTTTCTTTTGATCTTTATTGTGTGCCTTGTTTTCATAGATTATCAAACACTTCAATTGGTGCACTAAAACTGAACTCATGTCTCTTGTGTCTTGAGCAATAGGCTCTTTTTGTTTAATCTTTAGAGGGTATGTTTCCCCGTGTGGTCATTAGGACTACTAGTGAGGAGAGAACGACCCAAGTGGTAGTGAGGAAATACCACCTCTTGCAAACCACTATAAACAATTGTATCCATGCTGAAAACCATGGGTAACATGTGCTGATTAGTTCATACCGACACTATGTCTCCCCATAAACCCGTTTGATCAAATTTATTTGATCATTTGTAGGGCATAACCCCTATCGGCTAGGAGCCTTTTGTATTTACAGAGTTGAAAGTGCCACATGTATGGCTACACGAGTGGATGCCCTTACTAGCACCTTTTTGTTTTAGAAAGCCAGAATCCTTCTAGTTGTTGGGTCAGGAGGTCAGACCTCTGGAGCGACCCATACACATATGGTTCTTAGTAGAGATACAAAGTTCGCTACAGGGAGTTTTCATGGGGACTGATGCTTGGCTGCCCCAGAGAAGTGAGTGCCGAGGGTGGATCCAATGGGGTCAAGCATCTAAGTATTTGCTCTAAATAGCGTAGCCTCGGGAGAAACCCCATGTGGGATCAACAACTATTGTCCTGACCAACCACAAGAATTGTGCTTGTCTTATTTTGAACAATCAAACATTCAAGATCAAACATCAAAACATTGTGTCTTTTGTGTCTTCAAGCGTATGCAAAACATTTTTACATCAAACAACACACTTTTTTTTGAGTCATTTTGAGTCCAAACACTTGCAAATATTGAGTCCTCATCAACATTGTGTCCTGTTGTCACGAAATAGTCAAAAATTCAGATTTGGTCACAACAAACAACTTCACAAATTGGAAAAACTTACAGTCCAAAAAACAAGAGCAATTAGTTTCAAAATCCTTGAGCTTCCTAGGTTATCTCTTCGAGATTTCATCTAGCATTCAACCTATTTCTGGGTCTCACAAAGTCCATCATTCCAATGCCTCCTTTTCGTACACATTTTGTGAGACCTAAGTTTGATAAGTACAAAGGCAAAGGAGACCCTAAGGCACATATAAGATAGTTTTTCACAACTTGTATTGAGGTAGCAACAAATGAGACATATTTGATGAGACTATTCCCATAAAGATTAGGTGATCAAGCTATGTAATGGTTCTCTCAACTCTCACCTGGAATTAAGTCTTGGGGTGATCTAGTAGAGGCTTTTATCCAATATTTCTCATACAACATAGAGATAGACATATCAATCACTACTTTGTGCAACACTGAGCAAAAGGATGGAGAGTCTTTTTTATCATTTTTACAAAGATGGAGGAATCTAGCGAGCATATGCTCTTGTGAAATTCCACAAAAACAAATGGTAGAGATGTTCACTCAAAATGTTAACAAAGACATTGGTTATGATCTAAGAAAAGCTTGTTTGTCCACCTTCAAGGACATCATTGAGAAAGGCATAGCGATAGAGAAGGTCCTAATTGAGCAAGGCATCGTCAAAATATTCAAAGAAAACAAAGAGGACTTTAAAGGAAGAGACAAGCCAAGATTTTGGAATAAAAACAAGAACACAGTCAATGATGGTGTTGTTGATGCCAATATAGTATGACCCAAAATCATTTTTTTGGGATCAAGCTCTACAAACAATCAAGTGAATACTCAAACAAATTCTAAATCATGAAGGAAGTACACCCCATTGGGAGAACCACTTGAGTTAGCTTTCAAGAAGCTAGTGGCAAACAAGATAATAACAATTTAAGATATGCCTCCATATGAGCCAAAGGACCAAACTGGTGGAATGACGATGAATACTGTGAATATCACAAGAGAAAAGGACATAAAACAAGAAATTCTCATTGGCTGAAGAACATTATACAAGATCTTATTGATAGAGGGGACATTGAGATTGAAGGATACTCATCCAATCAAGAACATGAGATGTTTAAGGAACCATTCCCAAAACATGACAAGGGAAAAGCTAAAGCCATAGATGACCAAACCGACTATACCAGAGCATCCTATAACTATGATTCAACAGTTAATCACATTTCGATGGACAATTATGTCTCTACCATTGTCATCAAGGACAAAACGCTTGAGAATTCTACCCAGAGACCCAAAGTTGTCCTAAAAGGCATTGGACCTTCTTCTGAACCTACCTCTAAATGTAATGTTACAACTCATCAAGGTAAATTCAATTTGCAAGGTGCTCCAGCTAAAAAATCACTTCCTTAGCAATCAAACCTAAGTATGACCTTGTAGAACAGTTAAGGAAGACACCCGCATTTATCTCAATCCTTGAGCTCTTACGCATATCCCCTGCACATAAAGCCATTCTTGATAAAACTTTGAGAGACAGTTCCATCCCCACTGATCTGAACATGGACCAGTTTCAAGCCATGGTGGGATACCTTTCCGTTACACACCCCCTTACATTCACAGAAGTTGATGACGCCTCCTTGAGCCAACCACATAACACACCTTTACACATTGAAGCCTTCCTACACAAACATCAAATAAAGTGAGTCTTGATAGATGGAGGAGTTGATGTCAATATATGTACTTTAAACACAATAATACAATTGGGATATTCGGATAAATGTGTAAATGCTACAAACAAAATTACCATCAAGGCATATGATGATGAAGAGCACTCATCCAAGGGAATAGTCACTTTACCTCTCAGAGTTGGGCCAGTTACTAAGGATGTGGTTTGTCAAGTCCTTGATCTAGATCTCACATACAACATACTATTGGGATGTCCATGGATTCATGAAATGAGAGTTGTTCCCTCAACATATCATCGATGTATCAAGTTCCCACATAATAGAGTTGAAGTAACCATCAAAGGCAATCCAAATCCATTCATATATTGCAACAACCTATGGTCAAGATAAAAAATAACAATCCCAGTCAATAGAAAAGTTGTTCCTTCATCAGTATATGTGGATCTAGAATCCTTGAAAGCTTCTACATAAAAACAAACAGAGATCAAAAAAAAGTTTAAGGTTAAAGACCTGGGATGTGGTGAGTATATCTTTCATGTTGATCAAATCCCACTATATCCTAAAACATTTAGTCGATAGGAACAACCTATAAACAATTTGCAATGCTAAGGAACTAGGTATGAACCACCTAGTGTTGTGGCTACTAAGTCTGAATGCAAATCTCCTCTAGTGGTGCAAGCAACTCTTGATATCAATAGTCCTAAGAGTGGTTCTAGTGAAGAATCTATTGAGCATATCACCAACCCTCTTGAGAACTCATATAGACTTACCATTTCATCCACTCATTCCATTTCCAGTCTTCTCCCAGACTTGGATCAACAAGAATTACAAAAGCCCTTACTCATTGGGGATCAAAAATCAAGCTTTGAAAAGAAAAATCTAAAAGTCAAAAATAGAGAAAAGGCCTTTAGTCCAAATCAAAATCAAAAGCTATTGGACTCTGCAAAAATAAAAGTCAAGGATAAAAATCCTATGAAGAAAAAAGAACAAGAGTTGATCTCCCCTAATATCAAAATAACTGGGGGCAAAAATTCAAAAATTTCAAGTAAAAAAGAATACTTGTTGATCCTAAGTTTCCATTATGTCATGATACTTTCACTTCTTTTTGCAATCATAAGCCTTCATAAATCATCCACTTTTTCCACACATCCATTCCCTTCTGGCGATACATCATGGACCTTTAATGGAGCTTACTCGAAGGAATTTGTTGTCAAGGATGCCCAAACTTCTTTAGGTGACACACATATGGGACTTTGTAGTCCACACACTAGTAATTCTTTCTCAGTTCCTTTATCAAGGAAGACATTCACTTGAGCTACACATCATTCAGTCAAGGAACAATGCAGTTACAATCATAAAGTGAAGCCTTGTACATTTGAGGTAGGTGACTTAGTTCTCAAAGAAAATCCTAAGAACCAACAAGACAGAGAGAAGAAGGGAAAGTTTGAACCAAATTGGCTTGGTCCTTACATCATCATAACAACCTATAGATCTGGTGCATATCAGCTCTCAACTCCAGATGGCAAACATTTGGAGGATCCTATCAACAAGATGCACCTTCGCAGGTTTTACGCATAGCTCTTTAGAGTATCCTAATTTAAAAATACAAAAAAAAACCAAACAAATTCAAAAAGACAAAAAAAACATAAAAAAAAAAATGTTACCTGGTGAAAACCTGGCAAACAGGTGCCTTATGACACAAAAAAATTGAAAAAATTGAAAAAATTGAAAAAAGTAAAGAGAAATAAATTCGTCCAATGGTGAAAACCACTTCGGTGGTGCCTTGGGCAAGTACCATGGTGAAAATCGGGTCACCGACACCATGTGTAGAGACATTGCTCCTCCCTCCTTCAAGATTCCATTTCATCCTTCACTTTGCACACACTCACAACCTATCCATCCATAATAAACTTACCTATTCCCATCATGGCTTGTTATTGATCTACCTAAGATTGGTTAGCCATTCATAATAATCCCTCCTTTTCACCCATTTCCATCCATAATAAATCAGCTCCTATCTGTGGCTAAGGAAAATCCTAAGTCTAGTGATGGGTGTAGAACTGAGAGCATCACACATTCTGAAAAGTACAATTTCTTCCAAATTTCTTCAGTTTATCCACACACAATCCACAATAAAACAACATTTGTATCGCCAATCCACAATAAAGTTCCATCTTCTCCGCAATAAAGTATCAGTTTCATGGATTCAGTAAGTTTTAGATGAGACACATCAGCAATAATGAGCTTCAACAAATCAAATCTTTTAACAAACTCAGACAACATTATGGTTCAGTGCTATCTATCCTTTTGTGAAAGTTAACATTGTGACCACAATCAAATTGACTTATACAGGTGACAAGAGACACTAAAATTGAGGACTACAGTGGCTGTTGATGTCAAGTCTTGATTTTCTTTTGATTTTATCTTTTGGTGACATGTTAACTTTTCCGGGATGTCTCTGAATAGATATTTTATCTCCAGGATGTCTTTGACTAGAAAGGCAAGGATGGGGTATCGTCACCTATTTTTCTTTGTTGTATGTGGATTGTCTCTTAGTAATGCTATGACTTGTCGAAGGATATGAGGACACTATGAGTCTAGTGTGAACTAGGGTATTTCTTGTTTGCAACTGTCTGATCTCCATGCAAATGGGTAAAATGACTTTCTGGGTTGAACATATATCTGGATTGTCATAACCTATTTTCCATAATAATGCTCAATGATGATAACGCACAAGAAGCTCTTTCACTTTCATATCTTCTATCTTTCATCCTCCTTTCTTGATTGACCTCCACGTCCTTCTTGAGTCCATGTAGCCCACTATTACATGACTGAGTATAATGACACACCAAAAACATTTGCATCTCATGTAGTTTGCACCTGCACTACCACATGTTAGCATTTCATACATACATATAGATATCACAATTGCATCACATCCTGAACACAACACATATTAGCACATTTTAAATTTTCATCATGTAAATAGTTATTTGCATTATCATATTCATTTGCATTTCATACATTCACATTTGCATTTGCATAACATATAAAATATAAAAGAACAAAAATATTGCATTTCATCATGTACATATTTGCATGCATCTCACATTCATCACATAGGTACACATGCATATAGCTTTCGTAACGATGAATCATCTCATATATATATATATCAAAATCACAAGTTTTATGATACAATGATGTCAAAATACATATGGCTACAATCACCCGAAGGTGTCATCATACAAATTGGTACAAAAAATAATACATAGGGAGCCCTCTAAGGCTATGATGAACTCCCTCCCTTAGAGCCGACTAGCCTCGATGGAGTCTGAGCCCTGGAAGGACCCACCCCAGGATCATCTCTCCTATCCCCTCTATCTGGTGGTGGTGGAGGATCCATGACCCCACCGCTAGATGCCTATCTCATGTCTCTCCCTCCAGAGGTTGTAGTAGTCCGTGATGGTCTCTGGAAGCTCCTAGCCCATTGATCTGATGGTACCACTCCATAGTACAGGTCTCTCTAGTAGGCTATCTCCTCCCTTGCCTGTGGAACATAGGCGTATCTAGCCCCTATGTCCTCTGTTGCTTGCCTCCCTGCCCTCAGTGCGGTCTCAGCCTTTGTATAGCGCTAAATAGTCTAATATCTCTCCTACAATAGTGTCACTCCACATCCCAATCCTTCTTATCCATGATACACAAATTGATGCAACTCATAGTACAAGTGTGCCAGCAGACATGGTCCCCATGCAAACCTGGTGTGCTCTGTCACCAATGTCTCTAGAGTCCTCCCCCATCCCATAGCCAACCCTTGTGTTGCCCTATCCGGACATAGGAACCCGCTGATCACTCCTAGCACTGGTGGTAGCGCCAATCCTATTCGTGTCATGGTATCCCAAGCCACATGTCCAACCCTCATCTCTAGTCCTGGATCTTGAAACACTCATGTTAGTGCATCCCTGTCTCCCTCTTGATCATAAGGAACCAACTCCCCAATGATCGATATCCTCAGTATCTTATGTACATCCTCTAAGGTGACTGTCATCTCACCCATCGTCAAATGAAATGTACAAGTCTCTGAGTGCTATCTCTCAGCTAAAGCAGTCAGCAACCCCATGTTCACTCGAAACTCAGGCACATACAAAATATGTCGCAAGCCCATAGCCTAAACCATTGTTCTATCCTTGAGTGTCCGCTCTAGTTGTAAAATCTAAGTCGACGAGAATCTCTTTCATGACTCTAGCATAGGTAATTCCTCCTACAGTCAAGCAAATCAACTATGTCAATCCTAGTAGCATTCCCTGTTCATCACAAAGTGTTTCTTTCTATTCTAGTGGCACTCCCTGTTCATCACAAAGTCTTTCTTTCTATTCTAGTGGTACTCCCTGTTCATCACAAAGTATTGCTCTCTATCCTAGTGACATTCCTTGTTCATCACAAAGTGATGCTCTTTTTAGTACTCCCTGTTCATCACAAAGTACTACTTCCTATCCTAGTGGCATTCCCTATTCATCACAAAGTGTTGATTTCTATCCTAGTGGCATTCCCTATTCATCACAAAGTACTGCTTTGATCCTATCTTTTAGGGCATCTACTTGAGTGTATCCTCTTGAGTAGCTAATCCAATTGGCAACGTATGTTCTATCACAAAATTGTCAATTTCCATGGTACTCCCTGTTCATCACAATCTATCCTATCCTAGAGCCTCTGCTTGAGTGTATCCTCTTGAGTAGTTTCCTGATTGGCAATGTATGTTCTATCACAGAATTGTCAATCCTAGCCCTATCTTCTATTCTAGTCTTCCCTAGAGGACCTGCTTGAGTGTATCCTCTCAATAGCTTATCCAATCGATAGCGTATGTTCATCACATAACTTCTGATTTGGCCTTGAAGACATAAACGTGCATTCATGACACAAACATGCTTACATAGTGCATATATGCACCTGCTCTGCACAGACGCACCTATCCTACCCAGACGAGCCTAGCACCAATGCAGACGCGCCTTACCATTTTTTCCCCACTTGACTTTTTTCTAAGACATACCTAATATGCATTTTTTGACCTACCTAACATGCATTTATGACAACAATTAATGCAACAAAGTACAAGGAGGTTTTGTGGTACTTACCAGCTCTCTTGCATTTGCTGGCCTCTGAAATCGCAAACGCGATCGAATCTATGCACCAAAGCCATCACTGTTGACTGCTCTCTACTCTCTCTGCACTCTGATCTCTTGGATGTGTGGATGACAATGAGGATGTTTTCCCTCATAGTCTATCTTATAGACTACCCTATGTTAGCTCTGATGCCAATTGCTAATAAGATGAGAGGGGAGGGGGTGAATCATACAAACTTAATCTTCAATATATTCAACAGATTCAACTTTGGTAGCTTTAATAGATATATGTAACCAAAACTGTAAAACATACAAACTTAAGAACACATAATCATAACAACACTCATAACACCAGATTTAACGTAGAAACCCAAATAGGGAAAAACCACTGTGGGATTTCAGACCCACTAAGAAATATACTCTTCTAGAGTATGCTCGGTTAAAAGTAAATCCCATTAAAGATTACAAACACATTTCTAGATGTGACCCGGTTAAGGGATTTCCCTCAAATCTATTAGGATCTTCACCTTGTTAGAGGTGACCTTGTTAAAGGGTTTCAAACACTCAATCAGAATGTCACCTTGCTAGAGGATTTACAAATAAGACTGTTAAGTCCACTCAGTTAAGAGATTTTCTGTCACTTACAAAGAAATAACAGTAATGAGTATGTCTGCAACTTTGCATCTAAAATGCTAAAGCAGATTCTTATTTGCTCAATACAATCTAGTCATAGGACTTATCTTGTCCCTCTGCTGGGCTCCTTACTCTGTTATTCAAATAGGTCTTCAAGCTTCTGTGCTCGATAATCACTATGTAGCATCCTTGTGCTTACACTTGCCCGCATACATTGTTTATCAACAGTTCCTTATTTATAAACAATTTGCTAACCGCTTAATCTCTTTGATCACATTTCCCATGATCAATCATAGCCATCAGATCTTCAATCTTGACTAGGTTCAATGTATCCTTCGATCTGAAAATGTTTTACCTCACCTTGGAACTTGCATACATTTCTTGGAACTTGCACAAGGTTATTGTAGTTCAATCTGAGCTATAGATCTTCTTGCCGATCTTCCATTGCCATAGATCCTTAGCAAACTTCATACACATTGTATCAATCATTTAATCATAACCAGCTCATCAGCTTCTATCATTTAATAATGCATGTATTCATCCAATGCATTTTGTTATTACTCGGCTGCAACTCGGTAAATACTAAACTTCACTCGGTAGACATTCCGCCTTAATTAACCGATAGCAATAACCTTAGGGTTTACCGACTAGGTTCCTTAGGGTTTATCGACTAGGTTTCTTGCTCGGTAACATAGTATAGTATTAACCTTACAAACAATAGCATATGTAGGATATCAAAACAATATAAACAACATGATCTCATCATTGTCTAACTCGGTAATAGTTGCCCATTGAATAACTTATTCCTCCCCTTATTCATCACATTCTTTCTATGTCTTTTACCAACATCTTAATTCTCTTCAAAACATACTTCTTAAGATATGGCAACATCCTACTAAATCAAAAAATCAATTTCTTGACATCAATGACAAAATAATATTGTGAAGACAGTAAACATCCTTGATTAGTTATATCCATAATTATCAACAACCTTCTCAATATCCTAATTGAAATGCCAACAATCTCTTATTGTCTGTTATAATGCCAACACCCTAACCCTAGTCTCTTGAGTCAGTCTTCTTTATCCCATGACTCTGTCACTCTATCCTATCTGGTCAGTCCATTCTACCCTTTCTTTCTTATCAAGAGATTGTCTGCGATCTTTTCAGACAATTCATCCAATCTCTCAATGGGGCATATCATTCCCATCTTGGGGCAACTTTGTATCAGTTTATCTTATCTTATTTGAAACAGCACGACAAGCTGCATTATCTCAAAGAGGGGCAAAATATAGACACCTAAAATTGTCCTGTCTAATTAAATAAATATCTTTATTTATTTAATTAATTCATTTATCCTCTTCTAGCCTTATTTCTCATTTAAATAAATACATTTATTTATTTATTTAAATTCCCCTTTTCCTAAATTAAATAAATACATTTTTTATTTAATTGATCCCACTTCTTCTATTAATTAAATAAATCTTTATTTATTTAATTAATTCATTAGCCTTTTCTACCCATGACACATGCCATTCATCTCTTAATTCCTACACTACCTACCCTCTCATTATTTTCTTATTTCTTCTACTTACCCTCTAATCTTAACCGACCATTTATCTTTTACACCTCTCAATCTTATCCCTCCATTTATTATAGTGTCTTCTATATAAGGAGATGCTTCCTTAATTATCAACCCTATTCAATCAATCTAATCATTCTATTCAATTCCTAACTACGCTTTCAAATTTTCACATGCAATCAAGCCTACTTGCAACCACATTTCCATTCTTTGTTGAGCTCTTGTGCACACATAAAATCTGAGAGCAAATATATCAAGCAAGATCAATGGAGATTCAAACCCTATTAGACATCTGATGGTATAATCTTTATGATTTCATTTGATTTGCATTGTCTTAGGTAATCTTCATATGTTATGGTGGATCTTTGTTGTTGTTAGGATAGGCTTTTATGGTTGAATTCATTTTGTCTTTCAATATTGTTATTTCCACTTTTCACCATAAACAGTTACAAATATATATATCGATCCAAAGGATCCAATCATCCCAAAAGGGATCAAAACTCGAAGAAAAAGACCTAATGTGCAAGTGAACAAGGTCGGCCTCCGCCAAGAGATTCTTCCCGAAAATCCAAAGGATGAAACGTAGCAAGTCAGCCACATGCCAAGAAACATCGAGATCAATGCTCAAGGCTCCACAAGCTTCAAAATGGGCTCTGATAGATCACCAGAACAGGTCTTAGGCAACCAGTAACAAGAAACTATCATGGAAACTGGTAGCGATATCTTGCCGGAAAGTGATCCAAATGAGATGTGATTTGAAAGAAAGAAAGATGATTAAGTCTTCAAGTAGAATCAACTCCATAGGATCCAGTGAGCCAAAACTGGGACACACACAAAGAAAAATCAAAATGCAAACAAAACAAAAAGGAAAATGTTTTTTGTTGATGCAAGATTGTTGTGAACTGGGGATGCTCTTGCATCAATCTTCAACAAAGCTCCGCCGGTAAAACCCTCACCGGTAACCAAAAAGGCTTACTAGAACAAATGATAGCTTTCAGATCATCAAATCCCAAACCAACTGAATGTGATATGCATCAGGAACACATGAATAACCAGTCCAAACCAATTCCACAAGTTGGAGCATACCGGAGAAGATCTCCAGATCAACATCATAATCCAACAACTCTACCAGAACCTAGTAGACAACAAAATAGCTAGTGTTGACATCAATGCAACGCATAATCAATTTCTCCAAATTTCCAACACCTACCTCTACTTTTATACATACCTCTCCCTCTCTCTTTCTTTATCTCTATCCCACCTTCCCATGATCCCTCTCTACTTATCTCACTCTCAACCTTTCCCTTTGTACTTACCTTTATATCCCCTCTCCCTCTCTCTACATACCTATACATCTCTCCGTCCCTACCTCTATTTATCTACATAAATATCCTTCTCTCCCTCTCTCTTGCTTCATCCCTCCTTCATTCCCTCTATTTCTGTTTATCTTGTTCTCTTTGTCTCTCCCAAGATTTATACCCATCTCTCTCTCTCTCTACATACCTCTGGGCTCCCACTCCCTTCCTCTATTTTTTTACATGTCTCATTCTCACTCCCTCTCTCTATACATACCTCTTCCTTCTTCCCTACCTACCTCTAATTCTCTTAATAAATATCCCTCCCACTCTCTCTCTCTTTATTCCTACATCCTTCTCTCCACTCTCTCTTCCTCTCTACTTATCCATCTATCTCCATTCTTTATCTCCCCTCTCGCTTTCTCCATTTATCTCCTTTCTCTCTATCCATCTATTTTTCCTCCTCTCTTTATCTCTCATCTCCCTCTCTCTACCTACCTCTCTTTCAATCGTTCTAATTTTATCTCACTAACTCTCTACCTCCTTCCATCCATACTACTATTTATCTCACCTCAATCTCTATATATATACCTCTACCTCCCTTTCTCTTCCTCCCTCCCTTCTTCCCTCTCCTTCCTCTCTCTCTAATTACTTTTATGGAGAGTTGGAGTGAGAGAGGGGAGGTATTCAAAGAGAGGGAGGGTAGATAGAGATAAGTAGTTAGAGAGAGAGTATGGAGAGAGAGAGAGAGAGAGAGAGAGAGAGAGAGAGAGAGAGAGAGAGAGTAGTATGAAGGGCAAGAGGTAGATATTTAGGGGAAATAGTAGTAGAGAGGGATTTAAAGAGAGGTAGGTAGACAAAGAGAGGGGAGGGAAAGAGAGTAAAAGGGAAGATAGATGGATAGATAGAGAGAGGATATTAATAGAGAAAGGGAGAAAGAAGAGATAGCGTAGAGATAGATGGATAAGTAGAGAGGTGAAAAGAGGGAAGGAGGGAGGGATGCACATATAAAGAGAGAAGGTGGGAGGGAGATTTATATAAAGAAATAGAGGTAGACAAGGAAGGAGGGAGAAGTTTGTATAGTGGGAGGGAGATGGGAAATAGATATAGCTAGAGATAGAAGGGGAGAAAGAGGAGGGAAGAAAGGAAGGAGAGATATGTAAAAAATAGATGTAGGAAGGGAGTGAGATGGAGGTATGTAGAGAGAGGGGGGATAGAGAGAGAGGTTGAAAGATAGGTCTAGATCTTGGGGTGGAGAGGAGAGAGTGAGATAGTAGGAGGTAGATAGAGGGTAGAGAGGGATAGTGATAGAGAGAGATATATGCATAAAGCTCAGGAGAGCCAAAGAGAGTGAGATAAAGAGAAATAGAGAGGGAAGGAGGGAGGGAGAAAGTGAGTGAGTGGGAGAGAGATATTTATGTAGATAAATAGAGGTAGAGGTATATTGAGAAAGAGAGAGGCGATATAAAAGTAAGTAGAGAGGGAAAGGGTGAGAATGAGATAAGTAGAGAAGGAGCATGTGAGGGTAGAATATAGAGAAATGGAGAGAAAGAGGGAAAGATATGTAGAGAAGTAGAGACAAGGATGAAGTGATGGGATGTATGTAGGGAGAGGGAGAGAGGAGATAGATATAAGTATAGAGAGAGAAGGAGAGAGAGAGATGGGGAGGGGGAGAGAGGTGAGATAGAGAGGAGAGAATTCGTATGAGGTAGGTGTTATAATGTGCACATGTTTTTCTCTCATAAAAGCACTTACACAATTTTATTTTAAATAACACATACACATTTTTACTTCAAATAACACATATGTGTTTTGGCACTAATTTTTCAAACCTTATCAAAATCACATATGTGTTTCATCTGTTTTAGACTTTTTTTGTGAGTGGCCACATTTTTGTTCATCATCTTAGTGAACAACCGTCGTATTATATTTTACATTTTAGATGGCTTAAAAGGGATCATAGTAAGTGACTTGTTTTCTTATGCATCTTCAAATCACTTTGAGATATTATAAAAGTTCTTTTCATTTTAGGTATGCCCCCACTTTTAATACATAGTTTATGGGTTTCTAGATATAATTTGTTTCAAATTATTTTTCCTCCAACATTTTTTTTATCAGTAATATTTTTTATTTTAATAAATAAAGCTAAAACAATACATCTTCATCCAGAATTTAACTATCAAACCACTTCCCCAAAAACTCCAAACCACCCATCAACAAAAAGAAATTCACAAACCAGTAACCTACTCAAACCCCACACCCCACTACTACAAGTACAAAAATGTCCATATACATCATGCCATACTAAATTTGGCATATACTGTTCAAACAATTTCTAACAAAAAGTTAAGATTTTCAAATAAAATTTAACAACAAAAAAAGGAAGTTGGCACCAAGAGGTACCTTGGCCTGCAGAATCTTCATCTCTCTTTCTTCACCGCTTCTGCAGTTGAGGCACTCGAAAACCCACCCACCCCGTTCTCTCCACCAGTTTGTTTGATTGCCAGCAACTCATTTTTCTTGGCCATTTCCATAGATAGATGCTTGGTTATTGACCGCTTCCTTCGCTCCTCATCCACCACCCCAGTTTCCTCCCTCGCCTGCCTGATGATCTCCTCCAATTCCATGATTAGAACATACATTTTAAGGCCCTCCCACCCTCTCCTCACATCCTCACAAAATCTGGATTTTACTTCTTCTCGGTGTCGTAGAAAAGGAATCTACATATGTCTATCTCTAAGTTTTGCATGCTCCTCCAGGATACCTTCCAAAACATTAAGACCCATCTCGGGACTGCCCACTCCAACAAAGAATCCATATTAAGTAGGTAATATTTCATCACTATCACCATCATCACACTTCTAACCTCTGCACAAAGAATAACCAAATTTGAGCCCCCATGTCAGAAATAAAGAGTAGATATCCACCCTTGTTCTATATTTAGGACCAATGACTACCACCTCCTCGCCTAGGACCAATTGAACAAACCTCAAGAATAGGGGATCCCTTGCAAGAGACATATTTTGCATTTGTTTTTTAGGAACCAGACCCAAAAAAGAAGGCATGAGTTTAGTCGTTTTGAGTGTGAAATTGGCTTCTATTTCAAGCACCACACAAAACCGCCTATCTCTGCAAAGAAACCGCTTTCACCACCACCAAAGTCTCTCATCTACCACAATGAATGAGTGTACATTCTCCTTCTAACTATTAAAGAGGCTCTCCCAACTTTCACGGCCATTGCAAAGGAATTCAACATTAATTGCCAGTAATGCTCGAGCCAACCTAGGCACACGAACATAGGAAAAAACACATTTCACACATTTCAAGTATGTCATTGGTACTATATTTAGAAGGCCATCTTAACTCCATTGAATGGTGAAATCATTTCCATCCCACCACCTCACCTCTCCCTTAGCTAAATTGCATGCCACATTGGACAACCCATCAATAATGACATTTCCACTTCTCCTTACATGAGAAATACAGAAATCTTGAAAGGTTTTTAATTTTGAGCAGATTAAGGTAATAAAATTATTTAATCTCCTACTCGGGGTTACTCCTTTCATGATTGCATTAACCACAATTTGAGAATCTCCCTCCAAATGAACTTTTGAAACCTTCATGTTAACTACCAAATAAGTTGCTAACAAAGCCACTTGCACCTCTACGTCATTATTAATTCCATCTTGCAACCTTTTTGCACCTTTAAACAAAACCTTCCCTTCATCATTTCAAGCCACACATCCCACTCCAGAAATACCTAGGTTTCCCCTAGAGGCCCCGTCAAAGTTGATCTTAACCCATCCCTGCTTAGGTTTTGATCAAATCTCCTCCTTATTTCCATGATCCTTACAAAAAGGATTAACCCTTGAAAACCCATGAATGGGTCTGATCTAAATCAAAGGTCACCTAGCTTGAATAAAGCTATCCACCAAGTCATACAGATGTTTCACAAAATTATGATTAACTATCGTTGAAGAGACTACTTCAGAAATAGCCCTCTCCACCCTATCACAAACTTCGTCCAGCGTCACTTCTTTATCTTGAAATACTCACCTATTTCTTTCTTTCCATGATTCCCATATAGAAATTGAAGGTGAGATAGTCCATACACTCGAGAGGGCAGATTTCCTGTACTCTATGAACCAACTTTTGAAAAGATCAATTACTTTATCCGGGAGAGGAATTTCCCACCCCAGTTTTCTTAATAAGAATTTCCACACTCCCTAGACCATGTTACATTGTAGCAACAAGCGATCTAAAGATTCTTCCCTTTCTTTGTACATAACACACTGAAACAGGCCATTGAAACCCAACCTCATCATTCTATCTCTCGTTAAAATTCTTCTTTTCAGAACTAGCCATGAAAACACCCCTGCCTTAGGTAAGCACTTAGAACTCCAACATAGTTTTGAAGGCCACTCTGAATCAGTCTCTACATTTTCAATGAGATTATAGCCTAATTTGACTGAACAGTTCCCTAATTTTGATCCACACCATTTGAGGACATCATCTTTCAGACCAAGAACTGGTGAGTACTCTTCCAGAATCCTACTAACCAAATTTTTTAATTGAGGAGATAATAGTAGCATATCAACATCCTTCCACTTCCACTCATCCACACCATTACATCTCACTTTAACTAAATAATCCTTAACTTTTTATCCCTAGAGAGCCTTAGTCACATATCTGATTTGAGCTACCTACCCCCTTAACAACAAAGTTGGTATACCATCCCACAAATCCATCTAGAAATTTGCTTTCTCCTCATTCCCTAATTGTAATGTAATATGATCTGTTATCACTTTCCTAAAAGTTAGAAAAAAATTCCACACCACAGATCCTCTTGGGGGGTCTCGAACTGTAAAAATTCTTTCTCTATCATCTGCGTCCAAATACTTATGTTTCGGGATTTGGACCCATTTTTGGTCTTGTTTTTCATATATTTGCAATATCAGTTTTGCACGGGCATTGATTCATTCAACAAGCTCCACTATATAAGACCTACACCACTTGCCAATTTTGGTTGACAAACTTTATCCCATGGAACCAACAGGATCTTATCTTGCTCGCTCTTACCATTCCAAAAGAATTTCCTCATAAATTGGTTAATACTTCTTATAATTTTTTCTGAGACTTTAAAACGCATCATGGAATATATAGGCATTGCAAATAATACAGATTTTAACAACAACATCCTACCAGCCAACGTAAGCCATTTACTCTTCCATTCTTCTAATTTATTTACACAATTGTCCATCAGTCTTTGCCACATATTCATCCTATTTGGTCCCTCGAAAAAGTGGGGTGCCCAAGAATCTGCCTAGGAGAGATCCAACTTTGACACCCAAAATCCTAACATTCTCTCTTTGCTTCCTCAAATCAGTGTTAAATAAGAAAATATTTGATTTGTCCTTGTTTACCTACTCCCCATACGCCTCACAAAAAACATCAAGTTTTTTTTTAATAATGCAGGCTTCCCTTAGTGAGGCATCCCCAAAAAGAATTACATCATTAGTAAATTGCTGATGAGTGAGGTGCATCAACACCAGCCACAACAAGTACACCTTTCCACTTGTCCTCATGTCTCAAATGCTGAATAAATATTCCCAAAACCTATGCCAATAAAATAAAGAGGAAGGGAGAAAGAGGATCACCTTGCAACAAACCTTTGGATGATTGGAAAAAGACTTGTAGGCTCCCATTAACTAATATAAAGATCCACGGTCCATCAATATACGCCTTCACCCAGTTAATCCAATGAGAAGAGAAACCAAACCTTTCCAGAACTTGGAAAAGGAAATCTCGATCCACCATATCATATGCTTTCCTAATATCCAATTTTATTAACATCCGCTCCACCTTTTCTTTTCTTATTGTATGAATAGATTCATGATCTATTGTGATACCTTCTATAATCGATCTTCCTAGAATAAACCCACTTTTCTCCTTCAAAATAATATACTTCAGAAGAGGTTTCAATCTATTCATGATAACTTTTGTAATCACCTTATACAACACATTACAAAGAGAAATTGGTTTGAAATCTCCAAAAGGAGCCAGTCTCTCCACTTTGGGGACCAAAGCAAGAAAAGTGCAGTACCACATCCCAAAATTGTTGGTAGAAAAAGTCAGAAACCCATCAGGCCTCGGTGCCATGTCCCCCCCCATTCAAAAAACTATTTGTCTCACTTCTTCAATCAGGATAGGTTTGCAAAGGATTTGGTTTTGGTTGTCTGAGATAACATGGGGAATATAATTCAAAAGCATGTCTTGGTCTCAAAAATTTAAACTCTAGTCCTTTGTCAGAAGTTTTGTAAAGAAATCCATCACTTCCTTATTAATATCCTCTACCTTATCCAATACTACATTTTCCCCACTCTTGCTTGAGGTCACTTTGTTCCAGGATCTTCTGACCTTTACTGAATTATGATTTTTTTTTGTATTTCTATCATCTTCCTTTAACCAACCTTCATGAGGCTTTTGTTTCCAATACACCTCTTTTCTAGCCAAGATTTTATTGTATTTAGTTTGAAGGATCTTTTCCTTGTTGAAAGTTTCCATTATCATGCTCTGGTCCATAATGACCATCTGTAGGTCTTCAAACACTACTTCTAATTCATTTTTGTTCACAAAAATATTCCCAAAATTAACCCTCTTCCATTCCTTTAGCTTCCCTTTAAGAAACTACAGTATCTTAAAAAAATTGAATGCCCACGATCCATACGTTCCACAAGGGCTTCCATCCACCAAGAATTGATTAAATCTTTCAGACCAGAGTCCCTTAACCATATTTTTTCAAATTTAAAAGGACATCGGATTGAAACACTATCTAGGCATATGAAGAGGAAAAATATCTGAAGCAACAATCAGTTTGACCCCTACATAAAAAATTAAAGGCTTGGATGCCCAATTTCCTCCCAAAAGAAACTTGTCTAATTTCTCAGCTATATGATCCCCTCCAACTCTATGATTGGACCATGTGAAAGTTCCTTTGTTAGTCTTTATTTCTCGCAAACCATTTTCAGATACAAATTTTTGGAAACCCACTTGTGAGGCAGTAATTCCCACATTTCTACCTTTCTTATTTGCCGAGTCCAAAATGGCATTGAAATCTCCCCCAAGCACCACCATTTCCAGAGACAAGTGACTTAAAATCATAGACACTTGTTTCCATGTTTCCAATTGCAAGTTAGCTCTCACTAGACCATAAATATTAATCAGAAAGAAATCATAGTTAATGCTAAAAGAGTGGATTTTGCATAGTTGCCACGAATGAGAGTTAATGAGTTCCTCCACTTGAATGAGAACAAGATTCCAAATTTTACCAAGCTCGCCTGAGGATCCCACGACACTCAAAAAAACCCTAGCTCATGATCTACAGACTTTTATCCACCCTTCAACCTCCTCCAAAATTATCTTAGTTTCTTAAAAATAAACCAAATCCGGTTTCATCTGTTCAAGCCCATGCTTGATCAGACGACGCTTGTCAAGGGCATTGTAGCCCCTGACATTCCAACTTATGAGTTTTATTTTCCTTTAGGAAGGGGTCCTCCCTTCCCTACTATAAGTTTGGATTGTCCTTTAGCATTTCGGCCATAGCAATCATTATTCTGTTAGGTTTCCTTCCTCTGGACTTCTTTTCCCCTATAGAAGCTTTATCAAGTTGGGTATCGGACTGATTGATGGTCTGGCTCTCAATAATGTCCTTTTCATCGAAAGCATCCCAATCCTCCTCATCTTCTTCCCATATAGTATCTTCTCCCCTTTCTTCACACTCAATCCTTATGTCATTATCCATGCTGGTACAATGAACCTATTCCTAAAGCGGGTCTCTTTCTACATGTCTAACCTTTTGTGTTCCTTCAATACTCGCATCCAATACATTCATAGAAGCTTCAACCTTATTGAGGGATTCTTCCAATATATGCGTAGCATCCAACTGGCTTGCGAAATTGTCCCCATCTACCTTATCAACCATTTGTTCATTCCATGTATTTGTTCCCTTTTCCCTATTCTTGTGCACCTTCATGGAAAATGAAGCACCTTCATGGAAGATGAAGCACCTTCTCGTGCTACTCTAGCTTCAAGTGAGGACTCAACAGACTTGCCCTTAGGACCAATCAACAAGACCTCCTCTGAATGTCCATCTTTATTACACACCGAGCATCTTTTTAGTTGATTTTCAACCTCAATCTGTTGTATCCAACAACGCACATTTGTGTTTATTTCTAACCATGTAGGTAATGGGTATTGAGGTTTCCACCCAATACAAATTCTCGCATACAAACTAAAATCTTCCTTCTCAATAGCTTCATTTGATTTAAGATAAAACCCTAGTTTATTCCCTATCATTTGAAAAGTCTCCTTGTTCCAGTACTCCCTCGGTAGATTATAGATACGTAGCTAGATGGGAACCTCTTCCAAAGGGGCCTTAATAGGATTGAAATTTGGTTCCCAATCTCTGATATACAAACCTCTGTCTCCCAAGAAGAAAGGCCCATTTTTTAGTACCTAGTTCTTATCTTTACTATTTTCTGTGATGACCACGAAAAAGACCATTTGGCATTGTCTTAATCTCCACTTTAAAAGGCCACTTCTCCTCACACTATTTCTTGACACGACACACAAGCTGCCAGTCCCCAAAGCATTTCAGAAAAAAAAAAAAACCCTCTCTAAAGAAAGCAACTGAATCATTCCAACTTTTATAGTCCAAAAAAAAAGACAAGTTTTGGGATTCCCTTGGTTTAGGTTTTACCTTTTCCAATGGCTCCGATCTCGGGATCTTCTTCAACCTCCATTTCTTTTCACAAACCTTCAGTCAATCCATTTTTTCTCCTACATGATCGATATTGTGATTGTTGAAATTGTCTTGGTGAGTGTTTCTAGGTCTATGGAATTCCTTTCTCCATCTACCATTTGTCCTGTCTTCTGTAGCAAACCCCGACATTCTGTTCTAATCCTCCCAAGCTCACTTAGGTTTCGTCCAAGATTGGAAGCTTGGATTCGCATAGTATCTTGGCCGGTCATTTTGCCTGAAGTCTTTGAACTCTATGGGTTGCAAACCCAACCTCCTTCACATTGACATAGTCGTTACTCTCTTATTATCTATCATTAACTTTACCTATTTTTCCATCAACATTAATACATAAATATTTATATTAATTTTTATTTGATTTGTATATTTAATATTTTGTTTTTAAGTTATTAGTTATGATTTTTATTACTAATTCTTAAATAAAAAGCAATTGAAAAAAAATCACATCAAATTAATTAGTTATGAGTTTCATTACTAATACTATTTTAAAAATCTAATCTAAATGTTCAAACATAGTATCTATAAAATGGAGCATAGTTAATACCTAGAAGCTTATACAATTGTCAAATAAATTTCTTAAAAATCTCAAAAAATCAACATACACAATCTTCTAATTGGTGGGAACTAGGTGTAATCTAGAATGGTAGTAAAAGTCAACGAAAGCTGATAGAATTGGCATGTTTCCATTTAAAAGATTTAATCTCATATTAGATTTATCTCTCCTAAATATAAATATAATAGATAATGATAAATTAATGTAATTGTTATCTATCTCTTTTATCTCTGTATGTTGTTATTACAATTGAACATGATAAATTTTATCCAGATGTGATTATTCTTTCCTCTCCTATGGCTCTATATCTATGTTCTTATTTTGGATGTGTAGAGATCTTAATTTCATTGGATGTGCGCCTGATTTTGGCTCACTTTCCACAACATTGCACTGGTCTTTTGGCTACAAGCATGGCCAAATCCTAGTGCCTCTCCTCAAGACTTGCACACGACCTTATCGAATCTGTGTCCTTATCAAACACCAACATAAACGGCCTCCTGTGGCTCGGTCTACGCTAATGTTTTGAGTTTTACTCAAAATAGAGATAAGACTGAATCCAAGAAGATCGATGTAGTGGAAACGATCATATAAATATGAAGCAGCATAACATCTTGTGTGGGTATGGCTGGACTTTGATCAGTACAATCATTTGAGATGGAAGTTCTTCTCACATTGTGCTTGCTTTTCTCGCTCCTCCTTCCTTCTCGTCAATTTTCCACTCAGCGTGATGCTCTGAGTTTTATCCGCAATGCCGCAAGATCGAATCGCCTCCAGGAGACAAAGTGGTCTTCTCCATCGTTTCCCTTTCGAAAAGATTCAGATTATTTGACTGAGGCCAATATGGAGCAATCAGATCTTATCAAAGGTGGCCTTCCTGGACAGCCATACGCCAACGCCCCGTTTCAGCAGTATGCGGGATACGTCTCTGTTGATGATTCCTCTGGCAGATATCTTTTCTACTATTTTGCCGAGGCCTATTATAAAGCCTCCAAGAAACCCCTGATACTCTGGCTTAATGGAGGTATATAAATAGAACAGACTTAGACATTAAGTTTTTACAGTATTATTATACGTAGGTTCTAGATTTTGATTTATTTAATATCAATGTTGACATTATATGTTTCATAATTTTTATAGTTTTTTATTTTTCTATTATTTTGATTCAGCATTCGCATCATAAACACATAACAAGAGAATGTTAGTCAACTGTGAGTGTTTAATACTTTTGTATTCTTAGTGTGACCACACACATTAAGCAACATATTAAGTCTAGATAATGTCAGCCAACTTTTAAGCCTAGAAGTGTAAGCTTAGTGTGTGTGATTTAAGCCGTTCCAATTTGGGCCGTGGATTTGCTCTCCATTGGGTTCCAGGTTCGACTTCAAGGCCGCTTACTCGATGCATGTGGTTTGTAGGCTATTGAGTGCATCTTTAGAAGACTATTCACCCCAACTTGGCAATAAGATAGGTTGGACTATTCTCACCTCAGCTTGCCCCTTCCTAATCCCAACTTGGTAATATGTAAGATCAAGGTAAGGCGGGTTGGACTATATCCTTAGAGGACTATTCTAGCTCCAGCTTGCCCCTTCGTGAACCCCAACTTGGCAATATGTAAGATCAAGGTAAGGTAGGTTGGACTATTCTCGCCTTAGCTTTCCCCTTCCTGAAACCCAACTTGGCAATATGTAAGATCAAGGTAAGACAGGTTGGCCCTTCTTGAACCCCAACTTGGCAATATGTAAGACCAAGATCAACTTGGCAATATGTAAGACCAAGATCAACTTGGCAATAAGGCCGGTCGGACTATTCTTGAAACCCCAACTTGGTAATATGTAAGATCAAAGCAAGGCATATTGCACTATATCCTTAGAGGACTATTTTTGCCTAAGCTTGCCCCTTCCTGAACCCCAACTTGACAATATGTAAGATCAAGGTAAGGTAGGTTGGACTATTGCCCCTTCATGAACCCGAACCCCAATTTGGTAATATGCAAGGTCAAGGTAAGGCAGGTTGGACTATTCTAGCCTCAGCTTGCCCCTCTGAACCCTAACTTGACAATATGTAAAACCAAGGTCAACTTGACAATATGCAAGACAAAAGTAAGACAGGTTGGACCTCAGCTTGCCCTTTCCCGAACCCCAACTTGACAATATTGATACTAAACAAATCACATGAAATTGAATCCATGAGCCTATAGAATATGATGTCTTTGTCCAATTCTTTTCTGTGAGATAATTAACTAGTAATGGAAGATTATGTTGATGAGTGAAAAACAGGGCCTGGATGCTCGTCGGTGGGATATGGAGCAATGCAAGAATTGGGTCCCTTCCGAGTTAATCCGAATGGAAGAACACTACGCACGAATCGCAACAGTTGGAACACTGGTGCGCACAAAACATCCCAAAGCCTTTCTCATTTGATCATACAATGTCTCTGTGATTTAATGTCTTTCCTTTCTTGTATTGCAAGGGGATTCGTTTTCTCAGGGGCAAATTTACTTTCTTTCTTTCTTCTTTTCTAATGGGATTCGTTTTTGCAGTGGCAAATATATTGTTTTTGGACTCCCCAGCTGGTGTTGGCTTTTCTTATTCTAGGAACAAATCCGATTATGATCAAAATGGTGACGCACAAACTGGTAAACTTATACATGCAATCCTGTGTATTCTATGTTTGCATGTTTACATGCAAGAACGACTAATGCACGTCCGGTGATTCTTGATTTTGTTTGTTTTCTTGCAGCCGAAGACAACTATTCATTCCTGGTCAATTGGTTTAATAGGTATCCAAATTATAAGAACCGTGATTTCTACATAGCAGGTGAAAGCTATGCAGGTAAGTAAATAAAATCTCAAGATATGCTTTCATGGGTTATTTCTTTATATAATTATGTCGAAGGCCGTAAATAATCATGTCATAGACAAATAAAATAATTGTCTTTTGATATCTTTCAACATCAGACGAAAGTTTAAATAGACCTACTTAACAGATTAAGTAACCTTCCTTTTATCATTCAATTGCACTAAACTTATCTATAGAAAAGAGTGAAGATATGCACCCCCATTAGATGGCTCATTAAATGAATGGCGAAGAATTAGTTTTTCCAATTTCATGGCCGATCTATATGTAGAAATCATTCGTGTAACAGATTTTATCTTCTAAGTTCAAATTTTTGTTTGATTTTCTTCACGTAAAGGGTGCCTTAAGTTGTGGTATTAATAACAACGATTCGATTCATGAGTGCAGGTAACTACATTCCACAATTGGCTGCTAAAATTTTGGAACACAGAAAACAATCTCAGGCGTCATTCATTAACTTGAAGGGATTAATGGTGAATTCAATGTTTTGGGCTATGTTATTAAAAATTTCCATTTCTTTTAGTAAAAAATTATGAGGTGAGTCAAACAATCACAATTGAATTACTGTATACGTACAGATTGGGAACGGTGATTTGTCTATTACTACAGATAATATGGGAGAATTTGTGTTCGCATGGTCACATGCATTGATTTCTGATAAAACCTTTTATGATCTAGTGGACAATTGTGTCCATGTACCCTTCATAAATCCCAATAGCTCAACCTGCAGCGCTTTGCTAAACAAGAAGAGTGTTGAAATGGGAAATATTGATCCATATGCCATCTATTCTCCACGATGTACAGATAATTCTTCTACAGGAGCTTCACTCGCTATGGTAACTTCTAACCAGTTCATATTATTATATTGTTATAACGATTCAATTGTGATTTATTGATCCATGTTTTGAACAGTGATTCACAAGAATCAATATTATTATTAATTTCTCTTTAATATTATAACTTTTCATACAACACTCATAGTGGGTATACTTATTATTGTTTGCAAATTAAGAAACAAGGACAAACAGATCCATATGATCCTTGTAGCAAAAATTACATTCTGAACTACATGAATATATGGAAAGTTCAAAAGGCATTTCACCTAAAAAAATCTGTCAAGTGGGGGTTTTGCAGGTATGATTCATTTTTATCTTATCAATTAAGCTTAGATTTGAAAATATATTGTTTATTGAATTGAATGAAATAAAGAATTTTAATAACATCCATAAGACCGATAATCTAAATGACCAATAATATCCATTGATAATGTATCTTTTTGATTGACTAGTAATCGCGTTTTTGAAGGATGGAATGACTATGTTCCATCTGTTTTGCCAATCTATCCACAACTCATGTCAGCAGGATTAAGAATTCTACTTTATAGGTATGTCGATTGCATGTTTTAGTTAATTTTTTTTGCTAAATCTCCAACTTTGAAATGTACCCAATTTCTTTCTCCACCAATAACATAACACAAATTCTTGTGATTGTTTTGAGTGTTTATTTAGTGGAGACACTGATTCAGTGGTTTCCGTTACTGGCACGAGAGAGGCCCTCGCTGATCTCAATCTTACAATTGAGACACCATGGTACCCTTGGGTTGAGGATCCTACTAAAACAGATGGAGAGGCAAGTCATTTTTGTCGATGACTGTTGTTAGATTTTCATAGTTTTTAATATTATTTTTTTGGATCACATTTCATAATCTATTATCAGAATGTTAGAATGTTCAAGAAGATAATGATTTGTGATCAATAATGATGGATCATGAATCAAAAAGATCACACAATCAAATTAAAAACAATAACAATTTTTGAAAACTTATCAAAAATTGCCTCTAACATGCTTTGCCTATGAAGGTGGGAGGATATAGTGAGGTTTACAAGGGAAATTTGACATTTGCCTCTGTGAGAAATGCTGGCCATGAAGTCCCTATCTTTGAACCAATGAGGATCTTAACCTTGCTCAAATATTTCTTGGCGGGGCAACCCCCACCAATGCAACGATATACTTGATCTAAAATATTCTTTGATTGAGAAAAAAACCTTCTCAAAGAAAAGATCTTAACTTTGTTCAAATGGTTTCTGGCGAAGAAAACCCCACCAAAGTAATGATATAATTGATCTAAAATCTTCTTTGGCAAAGAATAAAACTTTCTCACTCCAGTGTATAATTGTTTTAGTGTCATTGTATTTTGGAAATGTAAAATTTCATCCTTATATGTAAAAGAGTACTTTAGAAATATGAAAAATAAAATTGAAATTTATCGTATTATTTTTTTGAAATTGACTATTTAATAGAGACAAATTCTTTGAATTTAGATAAAAAATTTCAGCTTTTACCATTTTTTTAAAGATAAAAAAAAAGTATGTTTGATAGTTTATTTATGCATTCAATTATGAAAAGTGAGAATTTAAAAATAAACAAGTCTCTCTAGTGAGAGCATTTGTCTTTATAATTTTGTAGTAATAGTATTTGTTGGTTAGGTATCATGGCATAGTAATTCAAAGGCATAATAGTTTGAGATCAATAGATTATTCTAAATTGTATGTATCACAATTTTGTTTAGTTTATATAAATTATAATTAGTTTAGTTTATGTTGACATTAACATTGATTTTAACAAAAGGCAATTATAACTAACATTGTTGAAGTTGACTTAGATGATATACATTATAACTAGCATACCTATATTTAAAAAAAATCCATGTAAAAGACACAAGAAGATTATATTATAGAGATATTTTTATTTATTTACATTGTTCATTCTTTATTGACTTCATTTTTATTACAAGAGTTATTTTAAATTTTTCAAACTTATACACCATAAAAATGTTATGAGACAAAAAGATTGATTTTACTATTTATGTACTCTATGGTCCTAATTACATCGAAAAGTGTATTACACTCATATAATGAATTGAAGAACCCCAATCAATAAAAAAGCTATTGAATTTAATCACTCATCTATTTTTATATATATAATAGTTTTAGCCATCTATTTGTTTTAAATTTAATTTTTAATTTTTAAGTTGTAAATATAATATCAATATTCAAAAAGTATGTTATATTATTTTTTACAAATATTTTTCTAGATAATAATTTCAAGCACTCCCCCTGCCCATGGCCTCCCACTCCCAAATTTTAAATTCTACTATCTCGCTCATGCTAGGCTGCGATGTGTCCCCTACTAATGTCTCTCTTGCAAAAAGTTTCTTGGTTTGTAAAGTTGTTGTAGACATTTAGGATATGTGCTCTTTGCCGAACATCCAACCTAATGCCTTCATCGTAAATACTTTAGTAAACTCCCTCTTTAAGGGTTCCTTTGTAGACCAACACAAGAAACAAATTAGTGACTCTTCAGCTCCTTTGGTTCAATGCCTTCCTTATGCTTCCATACTCTCAGAGATGATTATTTGTAGGGCAGTTCTAAATTATATTACATACTTCAAGAAATACACTCTTATTGGTCATTTTAATTTTAACCATCTCTACCCATCTATTTCAATACTCCACTCCTAGACTTCAACCCACTAGAAACCTTTCATGTTTGGTAAGATGGAAATTTACCCCTATTCTTAGGGATTTTTTGTTTTTTGTTTTAATTACATTGAGGATAAAGAAGATATTTTGTCTTAAGGCCCAGAGTTATGGGATTCCCATCCCTTAAGCCTCCAAATCCTGGACCCCTTACATACCATATTGAAGTCTCCTCTACATGGGCTAGGGTTCCACACCTCCCTCTTCACTTCTAGTGGCAGGTTTCCTTTAAATTTATTGGTAACAATCTTCACCTCCTTTGTACAAATCTTGGTCGACTTGGACCTCTCCAAGCCACTTCCACTTCATAATTTCTCTCAAGGTCAGTGTACTTTAGTGGTGATAGTGTGTGGATTAGGAAGGGCTCCCATTTTGTTGTAGGCATTGCTTTTCTATGAGGAATGTTTCCTCATCTCAAGCCTGCATGTGCCTCATCCTCACTCGTCTTCAACTTGGTGGAACGATTTTGATACCTGTGTTATCTTACCATTTTTTCTACTGAATCTGTTTCAAACTCTTTGATAGCTTCAATGCCCCCTTCCCCAACAACTATCCCCAAATCTGTGGCTTATTGTTATTCTTCCCTTGTGGTGCTTGCCTAGAGACCCCTAGTATCTCCAGTAAATTTTGCTTGCTTGTTTGATGTTTTTCAAGCTCCCTTAGATGCTCTCTCAAGTATGAAGCTTATTCCTTTGATGGTCCCAAATTCTCTCTCCCCAAATTGCCATGTTCCTATTCTAGTTATGGTGGCTTGACTTTTAGACATGACTTCACCCTTTAAGGGTTCAACTAGAACTATTCCTCTTGAATCTCAAGATAAAGACTCTTCATGGATGTTTATGCATTGCAAGAAAAAATGGTTACTCCATTTCAAACTAGAGATCCCGATCTGCTCCTTTGGGTCCATTTCTTCACCTCTATTCAGACTTTCAATAGGTTTTTTGTTTTGTTTCAGTAGTGTTGTTTTGTTGTTGAGTTATCAAGGTGTAACTCTAATATTCTTCTCCAGTGTTTGATGCACTTTGTTTGATCTATAACAAGTTGAGACCCTTCCCCACTTAATTTAATAAAAAAGTCATATTATATTATTTTATCAATATTAAAATAATATCTTATATTAAAAAAGGGTAAGAATGATATGGATAAAGATATCCTTCCAAAAATAAGATTTTCTTTAAAATATTAAATATTAAATTGTCATTCAACAGATAAGGATATCTTTCCTAAAAATGAAAAAATATTTAATTCTATCTTTAAAGTTGTTGTTTCAGCTTGGCGTGTCCTTTGGAGGCATTGAAGACTATCCAAAATATGTAGGTGTAAGGGAAAAGGAGGTTGTAATTCAATTGTTATGTTTTTCTAATATTCTTTCTTTTGTATTTTAGGCATGAACAATGAGTAGTGTATCTTATAGAATTGTTGAGCTTTCATTTCAAATAATTAATTATATTGCACATGTGTGGTTCTCAAAGTTTGAGCCCTATAAAATGATTTATCTTTTTTTTTAAGCTTTATGGTGTAACATTTAGATTGCTTGAAAAATCAAATGTGTAGATGGTCATACTCTACTCTATGCAATAGTGTTGTAGTCCATCAAGAGGCCCTCACATCTGCAAAATTGGTCTGGGTATCAATTTTTAATACCCAAATTTTCTAATAAAATAGATTTAGATAATATTTCATGGGCAGTGTAGTGGATTTAATGAATAACTTATAGATTAGACTCAATGATCTATTTTATGAATAGGATGATAAAATTAATTTATTTATTGATAGTGATGGTGTTATTCTACTCAAACCATTCTATTATAATCAATTTGTTCAATTTGTTCAATGCTAAAGTATGGTTATATTTATTTGATTGTAATACTTGTATTGGACATTGAAGGAGAGAAGCGCATGTTCTTGACATTGTGCATATGAAGAAGTAGATAAGCAACCAAGTTTGTAATGAGTTCTCTATTTCTTCAAGTGTTTTTGTAATAACTTATGTATTGAAAAGAAGTATGATATATTATATATGTATATTTAGATAGTGTAAAATATAGTAGAAGGAAAAATCAACTTAGTTTTTTGCATGTAAGAGTAGTAGCCCTAATATTAAGAAAATTATGTATTTTAATTTTTTATTATTTTATTAGCACTATTTACTATTTTTCATTGTTTTGTCTATTTTTTGAGTGTATAATTCTTTTTAGTATTTATTGAAAAGAGTTGAAGCTCTATGTTGATTAGTTAAACTTGTGTTTTAGTTGTTTGGTATTATTTATCCCTTATTTTTCCTTTATTTTTTTTTAATTGTTGTTATAAAAAAATAGAAATTTACTTAAAGCAAGACATATGTAGCAATTCAACAAAAATGATTTTCAAAAGAATATATAAATACCAATAGACAGTTGAAGTAGCAAGATTTTATGTTTGAAGATTATAGTAACAACCTTTCATTGCTACCAATAAATATCATTAAATTGTTTGTGTTTGAACAGAACTTATTTTGGAAATTGATAGTCATTTGTGTCTACAATGGTTCCTCTTGCTTGGTTTGAATTTTTCTTGGTTTGGAATGTTCCATATTTTGATGTTTACTCTTTTCATGTAGGTGTCTAGAGTGGTCATGAGGTTTGATTTTTTCTTCCCCTTTTGGTTTGATTTTGGCTTGGCTTTATTTTTTTAATTTTCTATTTATAAATATTAAAAAATAATTTATAAATTACTGAATTTTGAACAATAGATTTTTTGAATTATCGAAGTGACATCATAAGAAAAGATCATATAATTGTTTAAAATTAGAAAAATTAAAAATTAAAATACTTAAATTATATTTTATGAAAGGAATATAACTAAATTTTGTGAAAAGGTGTTGTTGAAGAAAATTGAGAGCCTATTAAAGGGGTCCACATAAAATTAATGGTCCTATCATAAACTTCATCAAATTTTTACTGCAATAAATCATTATTGTGTGGAGTCTGAGTGGGGGGTAGTGTCACCACTACCTGTTCATTCCAAGATGACTTTAGTCAAGTTTTTTAAGCTCTAGGCCTTGAATATCTCTTTAAACTTGTTAATTGTACTTTCTTTAAAGTTCCTAAAGTGTTTTTATTGAACACACCACAAAACTAAGAGGGGGTGCATGCATAAGCCCAATCCTCAAAATATTTTTTTTTTGATAAATTAAACTTCTAAGCACAATTAACTTATTACCGTAATTATGAAACATGAAAGACAAACTACAACAAACACCTAAATAACTATAGAGGAGGGGATTTGTCACCTCCAAGATGATGAATCTCAAAGGACAAATCGATCCACCGCTACCTCACTCAAATTGGCACTAAGGTGAGCGAGGGGATAAAAGTGAAAAGCTAAGCTAATAAACTGCAGACGAGACTCCCAAACGACTATGTTGAGTCTTTGTCCTTGAGATGACTATGCGGAGTTGGGATACTGATGCGATGCGCAGTCATCTAGTATGGACAGAAACACAGAAACCATACAGGGGTTGAAGATACAATTATAATATTAAATAAACATAGAAAAACAACAAGATAGACTAATAACGCATAATGAGAAATATTAGAATGACTTGAGAAGAGGGAAAAGAAGGTAGCTCACAAATGGTCCATGATATGAAGCCTCCAGATAAATGATCTTCTTCCTATGATTATAAACCTGCACACAAGCAAGAAGGAAAATGTTGGGGGTTGTTTTTTGGAGTCTGCCTCAGTCAGATCCCCATTTTAGTGTTTCCACCTCCATGGGCAACCCAGATTGATTGATAGAATAACAAATAAATGCAAGAAAAAATAAATGATAAACAATAAATGATAGAAGAGGGATGTAATAAATCCCAAGATGCTCAAAGATAGGATAAATAGATAGATATTACCAAAGAGGCTTGAGAAAGCCAAAAGAGTTGCTAAAGAATACTATGAGATCTTGAGAGAGCTTGAGAGTGTTGTAGCAAACTAGATACTGCTATAGCAAGCGAGAGATGGCTGGAGAAAGTTGTGAGAGCCCAAAGAATAAGAGAGATTGTGTTCAAATTCTAGAGAGCTTGAAAGAAGAAAGAGGATAGATTTAAAATGAGAGAAGAGGAGGGAAAAGAGGGTTGGCAAGCCATTTGAAAGGTTCGGAGCCATTTCCACTGACATACACAAGTGACAAGTGGAAAGGCATACTCAGAACCGCCATCCAAATGTTGAGATGTCACAAGATGAATGTGGTGCATAGACATCCACATGGTGCACTAGTGTCCAAATGAATCACGCTAAAAAACAACAGGAGACAAGGGAGACATGCGGCTAAAAAGAAACATAAGTTGAAGGATAGCTGTTGAAAGGTGTCTTGAGCATTTTGAGAGGGAAAAGGCTAATGCAAGGGCTAAAGTGAGCCTACTTAGTGTTAGAATAACCAGTGGACAACTAAGAGGGGGCGGGGGTGAATCAATTGTCAACAGATTATATTAATCAAACCACTTTATAACCTTTAACCATAACACATAAACAATGAATACCAGAATAGCAGAAACAGATACCAATAATCAATAAAACTTAAGAATGAAACAAAGAATTAACACAATGCAATCATACCACATAACACCATGATTTGTACATGGAAAACCTGGTAAAGGGAAAAACCACTATGGGAAGCCTACCCACTATCAAATAATACTTCTGCAGAAAGTATGTGATATAATAAGGGGCTTGCACATACAGGAAGGCACACTACCTAGAGTGTACTGCTCATGACAAAGGACTCACACTAACTACAAAGAGGTTAAAACAACCTCAATATAATTGGACAACAATCTAGAAGAATGAACTGCCAAAGATAGCATCTACCATGCTTGATTACAGTCCTGGTTAACCTCAATATCGGAGGCATTTGACCTCTTACATAAACCCAATTTGATCTTTAATGATCGACCAAATATTTTGCTTGAATGATATTACATTATTCGCACATTCTATCACATTACCATGACCATGATCTATAATGAGATCTTACATCAATTTATATAAACCCTAAGGCCTAAACCAATTAGGTCGACCACCTAAAAGATATTACAATAAGATCATTACATATATCCATATTACAATGATATGCCATGTCGGCTTTACAATGATATGCCATATTGGCTGTAGACCAAAACAACATTAACCAATTCATAAATCATCCCGGTAATGTGTTACATGATACTGCTCCATAACCTGGATAAGTACAGACCTAATTTGGGTCCACCATGCCAAAGTGATGTCTCCAATCAGTTGAGGCATGAGCATAATCACCTTCAGCATCCTCAATTCCATCTAGAAGCCACACCAACACCACTTATGCATCCTATCAAAGATTCTCAATAAAAGCTCTATTGATAAAACCTTAAACCCTTATCGGTATAGGCTTACTAGAATGTATGATAGCATCGGAT